>NW_010337096.1:0-314 GCF_000700745.2 Antrostomus carolinensis | reverse complement strand
GGCGGGCAGCATATGGAAAGGATCTGGGTGTAATATCCCGGGCTGCAGCGCGGCTTTGCTGAAGAGGCCACTTCAGCAGGGGACGCAGCGTGGTTAGTCCTCCCGGCTGACACATCCCAGGCCTTCCTCAGACTTGAAAGAGCTCGAGTTCGCCTTTGAATCTGAGGATTTATAGCCCTTTTAGGCCTCTCCAATAAAAGCAGGGCTCCCTCCTCAGACAGAGCCCACCGTCTCCCTCCTCCAGGCTCATTATCCCGGGGATTTGTGTTGCTCGCTCTCGCTCTGTTGTTCGCTTCCGCCGCTTTCTTCAGATG
>NW_010337095.1:0-1481 GCF_000700745.2 Antrostomus carolinensis | reverse complement strand
GTCCCTTCAAACTTGAGATATTCTATGATTCCATGACTCTGGTTTTTTTTGGTTTTTTTTTTGTTTCCCAAGCAAAAGGAGCTTACAATTACTCAGCAGGTCATCTAAACCCCAGTGGGGAAGGCAAAGTGAGGAGCTGAACTGAAAAATCCTAACATTTTCCCACTATGGGAAAGCCAAGCTGAAGGATCTCTACGAAGATAATAAAATGTGATCAAGGTGTGGTTTTCTAAAAGTCTAAAAAGAGTGATGACCTATTTTGTTGAGTTTTCTGTACAGATGGACTTATTTTGTGAGTAATGCACAGAAGGGTGCCCCTTCTATTCCTCCCTTCAACTTGTGTGCAAATGTGATGTATCAGAGTGCTGAATTACAGGGGGTATTATTCCAACCATAGAGGTTACTTTATTTGTCATAGACAAGGAGGATATGATGCTTTCAGATAGTTTCCACTCTCCTGAAATACAGACTTTTTCCTTAATTAATGAACAACAACTAGGGATTTGCCACTTCTTGCAAAAAAAAAAGTGTGACCATTTGCTTTATGGGACATGATTTAAAGTTGAGAAACAGATACTGTTCCCAAGAATTACAGCCAAGGCTTAGTTTGGACTCCCTGTCTGAAGTCCTGTTAGAGCTCGGTTTGGTGCTGGGGGATTGCTGCTCCTTTGAGTCACGTCCTGATCATACTGTTTGGACCTATAAACCATCTCTGAAATTCACCCTAAAATATACATTCCAGGACCCTTGGTCAATGGTTAAGCATGTTTCAATATGAAGCCACATTTCATGAAACTGGTGGTTCACAGGAATTGTCCACTTCCCCCAAGGCATCTACTTAATTTCCATTCAAATGGAGATCCCAAAGCCAAAAGGGTTTTGGTCCTCATATTATATATTCAAGTGTCAGATATTTGCTCAGAAATATGACAATGAAAAACTGCTCTTGCAGTTTTCCCTGGCAAAATAGTTACTGAGCAGCTTCAGTGCAGAGGCACTGTGTGCTCCAGCCCTGCCTCTGATACAGAAAAGTCAATATGGGTGATGTATGGAAGTGCTTCAAAGCAAGGTCAAGTCTGGGCACAAGTCACAAAAACATGTTTTGCTCCTTAAAAATCAGCTTAATAGGATTTCTTCAGTGGTGGCAAGGAAATAGGCAGTTGTATTCACAGCCTCTTCCATGCAGTTGCTTTAAGGCTGTGCACAGAGGGGGAATGCAGTTTGGGAAAGTCACTGCTCCCTGGGAAACTGCTCTGTGGTTGCTCCAGGACACAAGGGGCCTGTCTTCCAGTGTCACTACATCTGGCCATGGAGGTTACCTGGCAGGTATAATTCAAGGGATAATTCTGATGGCAATTAGCCCTCAGAGGCTGAGTGGTGGCAAAAGAGGGCCTGGCACTATCAGCACAGTGGGTAGGTCTGTCTGGGGCATCATGCTCATCTTCCTTCTTCAAAATCATAGAATCACAGAATGGTTTGGG
>NW_010337094.1:0-3695 GCF_000700745.2 Antrostomus carolinensis | reverse complement strand
GGGAGCGGAGGGTAATTAAGCGAATGATGTAAACACGTACAGATAAGTTGATGAGCGCGTACCTCAACCGCTCCCTCTCCTCTCCCCAGCTAATGGGAATCTCAGCGCCCTCTTCCAGCAGCTCCCGCCTGCTTCCACTCCCGGCTGGAGCAACGCACCGGCGTTTTGGTGGTAAATGTCCCAGGCTGAGCCTTCAGGGTGTCCCACGGTGTGAAACGAGCGCTGGGATGCGCGGGTGTCGCTGCCGTGTTTCCCCGAAACAGCTGTGCTTCGTGTCGATATGTTTAGCCTCGGGGCTATTGTATAAAAAGTTATGTTATTGTACAGTACTACTAGTAGTATGTAGTTTTAGTAGTTCTAGTAAGCTTTCCTAGATCATCTTCTGCTAAAATGTCAGTAAATGTTTGTACTTCACAGTGAAGCCTCATAAATGGGAGATAGAGCTGGATTGCAGAGCTAGCCTGAGAAAGCTGCTTAAGCAATTAACTGGGAAAGAGAAGATCAAGGGTGAGTATGGGCAGTGACCTACTCTTACGATGGCTCAGCTGTTGTTAGAAAAACTGAAGTGAAAATACCTCTGTCAGAGCTACTGTGCTTTGTGACAGGCTGTCATTTTGGGTTCTTTCCTCCCCTCTTACCTTTTTCTGTCAGCTGTAGTAGTTTGCCCAGGATTTCCAGATGTGAAGCAATCCAGAAATCCCAGATGCAGTGATGGTACATATACTGGTTGGCTGTGTCATGTGCACATGCGAGATGAAATCAGTCTCCAGAACAGGTTGGATTGGTGCGATTACATCACCCAGCTGATCTGTGTGTGTCTGTGGGGAGAAGACTTGTATCCTGAAAACATTGAGTTCCTCTTGCTTTTTGATTTTTTGATATGATTTGGTCTAGAAAGGTCTAAAGAGGCTTCTGTTAGACATAGGAGGGTTTCACATACCACAGAATCGGGCTAATATCTGCTTCATCTAGCAATGGGATTATTCAGACCCTCTAGTTCCTCAGAGGTTCTGTATAGATTTGGATGTTCATATTGACCCTGGTGTTCTCCAGATTTGTAGTCTCTGGATGATTCACATCTGGTACCTGCCTATACCCAGAGATGTATTTGAGTTTTGCTTTCATGAAAGCCACCGTTGGTGCACATCTTAATCATACTGTGTCATAGAGTCACAAAGTACCACGTTGGTACTGGGACCCAATGACTTAAAGGAAAGTATATCACTTTTATGTAAGCACCTTCTACTGTGAAGGTACTTGCTGCTGAAGTATGCAATATATTGGTTTTTGGACAATGACGAATATGGATTTCTGAGGTATTGAGAAACTGCAGAGCAAAACCGGACTCCTCTCAGATAAATTTTTAGTGCTGTATTAATAACTTCAGTTCTCGAAACACTTTTAAGACTGGGATTCAGGGCAGCCAGCACTTAAAGTTAACTGAAGCCAAGGAATAGGAGTGAATGAAAAAAAAAAAAAAAGGATATGTGCAAATCTAGCACTACTGGTCTTGATATGTAGTTGCAGTCCTGAGCATGGTGTCAGGCAAAATCCTGAACTTAAAACTTCTCTTTTTCTTTTTTTGGACATGTATGTTATGCATTGGAGAAGGGGAACTACATCTTCAGGTGGCAACTGGTGATCTTTAGTAAAAGTAACTGAATATTTGGCTTTCTGTTATATTTCACAGACCTCTCTCGAGGATATATATGAGGCAAGTCACAGTTGCAGTCTTTTATATTTTAATGGTGAGATTTTTCTGTTATCTATTTTTATTTATTTTTTTTTAATGAGAATCAAGAGTGCAGAGGAAACCATTCCAATTATAGTTGCTTCTAAGGTTTATTTCCTTTCCAAAATTGATGTAGAAATATGTATCTCAAAAATAATTAATTCTCATTTTGTGAAGGGAGAGTCGTCATCACTATCAAAATGTCACTGTTATGAAGGTCAGGTGGGATTTTAAGGATGTGGTAATTTTGGTGTTACTTCTTTTTGTTTTCTAACTGACACAGTCTTAATTAGCTGTGTTGGGGACTGGGTATAACTTGTACACCCCCAAACCAGAATATTTTAAATATTTATTCAACAAACACATTTGAACAGTGAAGGAAAAGAAAACCTGCATCTGCCACAGGCTGTGTTTATCTTGGAGAAAAACTGCTCTTGTGTTTAGAAGAAGAACTTAGAACCTGGGGAGGCCATGTTCTGGGTCTCAATCGCCTACCTCTAGTATCGGAAAAAGGTTGCACTGCTGGGAAGGTGACCACTTAAAGCTTGTTGGAAGTCTCAGGATACCATGATCAGAGCACATACAAATGCTCAAACCCGAGTTAACTACTGCAGAACTCTTTGTACCTCCTGTCACAGAGCAGATTTAAGATCTGTATTTTTTCAGAAAATGAGACAGTAGGTCTTATGCAAAATATAAAATAAATCTACATGGCCAGCTTAACAGACCTGAGACTTAGCCCTAACATCTGCATATCTTATCTAAAATTTATCCAACATATATAGAATCTTACAGCTTAGAATTTGGGCATGTTTTCATGAGTACAAACAAAGGTGCAGATATATTATCTGGGCTACCCTCTGTCCAACTTCTTTAAAATTACTCCATGTAACAGTTGTGGGAGTTTAAGAGCAAACCAGCATTAATTTTTCTAACTTTATTTAGAAAAAAGCTAAATGATTTATACTTTCAAAGTATTTCAACTTGTGTTGTATTTTCAGTTTTTTTTTTCAGTTGGTTAAAATACCTCATTTGAAGGAACAGAAGAATGATACTAGAAAGCAGTGGTGGAAGGTGTTAGGTGATCTCACCCACTGGCATACCTACAACAAAAAAGGTTCCCTTCTAGCTTTAAGCGCAGAGTAGTTCAGGCTTCTGACAAAACTGACTCTATTTTTTTTTCTTGTTAAGTATTGTCTTGTGAATATGAAGTTTATTTCAGTTTGTGGGAGCCCTGTGTGGTCAAAGATCTTGGCACCAGCTGTAGAACTGATGGTGAGTCATCAGCCTCATCTCACCTGTGTGTTAGAAGGTGTCTGGATGCATGCTGTTCATAGGAAACCTGTGGGAATGAGAAGGAGAGGAATTAGCCTGGATAACTGAGTGACAAGAACAGGTGGATGAACTGTCTTGTACGTTGCCTTGCAAGTGTGAGGCCAGAGCAAGTCCCTGCTGACCAGTGGTATGGAGCACACTGTGAAACCAGTGTCATATAAATTCAGGTCCCAGCCAGGAGGGACTCTGGAGAAGCCTGCTTCATGTTCCAGTGCAGGTACAGTGAAAATACCTCCTGAGGACAAATCACCATGATGATATGAAAAGATTTCTGTTGCTCAGCATGGTAGAGTGGTTGCCTAATCCACTCTAGCTCCTTCGGCTCTTGTGCTAAGATTTCCCAAGAGCAGATTGCAGCATTTTTGTGTCAAACTTCACTATGAATCTCAATGATGTCACCAATTCTCTCTTGCATTAGTGGTTTGCAAACTCTTGCAAAGCAGCACAAGGGTGTCTTCTGCCAAATACACTGAGATAGCAGCCCCAACACACTTCATGTTTTCTTATTACTTCTTTCCCTTTCTGGGAAGACATCCCCTTTACTATGTGAGGTCTTCTAAAGAGCTGTGAATTCCTTCAGTTGTGGTGTGCTTTATCATTTGTAATAAAATGCATATATATATATATA
>NW_010337093.1:3447-4868 GCF_000700745.2 Antrostomus carolinensis | reverse complement strand
AAGGTGGCCCCTTCCCCCACTACCAAAACAGTGCTCCCCCAAACCCATCCCAACCTCAACCCCAGCACACCCAGCCTTGAAGAGATTTGCTTCAGTGTACTCAGCTGCTCTTCTCTCTTCATTAAGGTCCAAATTGCTGGTTATTCATCACGCTCCACCTGTAATTACCCTGTTTGGCTGCAGCAGTGGCTGCCTGTTGCCCTCCCAAATTGTTGTTTTGTGCTGATCCTCGCCCAGTCTAAAGGAACATTCTCTCCTGGTGGAGCTGGTCTGCGTGCTGCCCTTGGTTCTCCTCCTAAAAAACACTTGAGGAAAATCTACAGCTCCTGGCAGGGCAGGATGGGAGCTGTTGAGGTGGGAAGGCACCTCTGGAGATTGTCTAGTTCAACATTGCTGCTCAAAGCAGGATCAGCTCGCTGGTTGGGTATGAACATCTCCAAGCACGGAGACTCCTCAGCCTCTCCAGGCAATCCCTTTTGGTGGTGTTCCATCAACCTTCTCGGGGAAATTTCCACTTAAAAATGCAATTTCCTGTGCTTCAGCCTGTGCCTGTTGCCTCTTGTCCTTTCCCTGGACATTGCTGGGAAGAATCTGGCTCAATCCACTTTATTCCGGGGTAATATTGTCTCCTTTTCTTTCCCATCCATTATTTATTTTTCCTGCCACCCGATGGACGTGGACAATCCCAGAGCTGTCCCTTCCTGGGGAGCCTGAGCTGCATAAAGAGCTTTTTTTTTTGACATCAAATAGCTGCCCAGTTTCACACCCTCAACTTTCACCATTCGAGAAGCTCGTTCTCATATTAATTTTCCCTTTTCCACTACTGCTGATGTGAAATAATGTTGGTTTTTTCTCCTGGAAGCACAGAGCATAAAGCATTGCAGTCTGGTTTTAGATCCTGATGGGTTAGATCATTAAATTCTCAAGCTTAAGCTCTTTCTTTCTTGTTTTTCAAGGTTTGTAAGAGGATCTCCTGGGGCTCTTACTGTACAAGCAAATACAAATAATACCTGAATAAAGCAGAGCTGTGTATTTGTACTGCCAACCCTCTGGAAGGATGACTTGGAGAGAACATTTGGCAGTGTTAGACCTTCACTCATTTTGATCTGTCCCTTCTACCACTTTAAATAAAAAAAACCAACAACAAAAAGGCTTTTCTCTCTGCTCAGACAGCGCCTGAGAGATGTTGCCCTGTGGAAAGAGGTTTCTTCAGTTGCAATATTAATTTCTGATTTTTTCTACCTTTTGTTTCTGTATCCATTTGTCAGCATTTTAGTTTCTTTCCCCCCTTCTTTCGCCACAGGTTGGGATTCGTTAATACGATTTTGGTGATAGTTCAGTAATTGAAGTGATGGATAATACATAGAATCCCAGAATCCCAGACTGGTTTGGGTTGGAAGGAACTTTAAAGCTCATCCAGT
>NW_010337093.1:0-3316 GCF_000700745.2 Antrostomus carolinensis | reverse complement strand
CACACCAAAGAATTTCTTCCTCACATCTCATCTCCATCTCCCCTCTGCCACTTTCAAGCCATCACCCCTTGTTCTGTCACTCCCTGCCCTTGGCCAAAGTCCCTCCCCAGCCTTCCTGGAGCCCCTTCAGGTACTGGGAGGCCGCTATAAGATCTCCCCGGAGCCTTCTCTTCTCCAGGCTGAACAGCCCCAACTCTCTCAGCCTGTCCTCACAGCAGAGCTGCTCCAGCCCTCGCATCATCCTCGTGGCCTCCTCTGCACTGGCTCTATTATGTCCATATCCTTCTGCTGTTGGTGGCCCCAGCACTGGAGGCAGCACTGCAGGTGGGGGTAGAATCCTCTCCCTTGACTCTACTTATGACCTAACCTTATAAAAAGCGTGGAGCAAACCTTTCTTTAGCCAGTCCCTTCAAATCATGAGAGTCTCTTGTTCTTGACTAGGTGCTTACATGCTACAGGTGAAGTAGAGGCCAACTTTTTTAATTCTTGTAATATTCAATTCTTGTAGTATTTGCAGATGACACCAAGTTGGGTGGTAACGTTGATCTGCCTGAGGGTAGGAAAACTCTGCAGGGGGATCTGGACAGGCTGGATCCATGGGCTGAGACCAATGGTTTGGAGTTCAACAAGGCCAAGTGGAGTTGGAACTGGATGAGCTTTAAGGTCCCTTCCAACCCGAACCAGGATGGGATTCTGTGACTTTCAGTGTTTCCTGGTTGTGATTTTAATTGTCACTTGATGCTTCCAACAAAACATTCTCCGTAGCTGATCCCAGAGGAGCCTTTTCTCTGCCACACGGGACCTACTGTGCTGGAAGAGTTTGTCAGACAAAGATCTGTCTCTTCTCGTTTGTCCTGTCCAAAAGTCACCGATGCCAAATGATCCAGCTGGAGGAAATAAAAATATCTGTATAGGACCTAATAGTGAGGTGTTGTGGCTGGGGGAGCAAATCAGAGAGAGATGAACTTCCTTTTTATTTCCCCATTAAGTTAAAGCTGCTGGAAAAACAAAGTGCCCAGGATCTAGAGAAGGAAGGTGAGTCTGTGCAGGGCTGAAGGTGTCTCAGCTCACAAACGCTGTGGAGCAGCTTCCTTGGAAGAACAAGTGAGGGGAATCCTGGTTTGGTTTAGCCCCTGGGTTCTTGGAATAAATGGATTTTTTATTATTTTTAGTTTTTTGTGCCTGCTGTTTGGAGCTGTGTGGAAGGCTGGAGCATCCTCCCTCTGTCACAGTGTGTTGCTAATGTGATTTATTTTTATTTTTTGTCTTTTATTTCAGCACCAGCGCACTGTTTATAGGCTGACACTGGTGAAAGCTTGGAATGTGGATGAACTCAGAGCCTATGCTGAGCTGATATCCCTTGGTAAACCAGATTTCATCGAGGTCAAGGTGAGCTACCTGCAGTTATTTTTTTTTCCCCATGAATATTTTACTTTTTTCCTCCCCATTTTCCCCCCCTCACCATCTTAAACTTACACGAGTAAATTCAATTCTTCCCAAGATTTCAAGAAAGGAATTTCTCTCTTGCTTTTAAAGCCAGGCAGGCAGGTTTCTCAGCTCTTAGTGCACGTTTGGAGCTGTCCTCAGCGTTGTGCAAGGCAAGCTTTGTCCCAGCCAGCGTCCACTTCTGCTCAACGGCATCGTCACCCTCTGCTCTGTTCTGTGTTTCTCCTGAAAGCAGAGGCTGGTGAAGAGATGGTCCTTCTTTTATGTCAACCAACGGTTTTTTTAAACAAAATATTCTGGGCCAAGCAAGTTGTTTGGGGTGATATTTTGCCCATCCTGGTCTCCAGTTCTGCTGGAGGAAAAAGTGATAATGTCTGATTTATTGATGTGGGGGAAACACTGCTGTCCAGGACTGGAAGAGCTACTAAGGGGGCAGGGCAAGGCAGGAGGAGCTTTATCTTGGGATTAATCAGTTTATTTCTGATTGATATTTTATTTCTGATTGATATTTTATTTATTATTCATCATTTATTTATTTATTTATTTATTTATTTATTTATGATTGATATTTTATTTCTGAATTATTTATTTCTGATTTATTTTTTATTTCTGATTTTTTTTATTTCTGATTTATATTTTATTTCTGATTTATATTTTATTTCTGATTTTTTTATTTCTGATTTTTTTATTTCTGATTTTATTTCTGACTTATATTTTATTTCTTATTTATGTTTACATACTGATTCTCAGTATATAGAGAATGTAAAAAAGGCACATTGCAAAGTGTTCTGTAAGGAATCACTGTCAGTGTTTTCATCCAGCCCCTCCCCTGCAGACCAGCACGTTCACCTCTGGTTGGTATTTTGGCAGCTTTATTCATTCTGGATTTAGGTTTTTTAGTGGACTGGTGTGAGTGTAACTTGGCAGGTTGGTTTGTGGTTTGGTAGGGGGTTTGGTTTGGTTTTTGGGGGCTTTTTTGGGTTTTGGGTTTTTTTTTTTAAAGATATCTTGCTGGTTAATGTTACTTAATTAGATTTGCAAATGAGATGCTTTGATCTAAATGCCATTTTCTCAGAAATATTTTAGAAGGTAAGTGAAGTTCTGTAAGTGCTGGAGGACAGAAGTGTCTACCACGATCTTTGTCAGATCATGATACCTTCAAGCTAAGGAACCAAGTGTTCTCGGCCAGGTTGGGTGAGGCTTTGAGCAACCTGGTCTAGTGGAAGGTGTCCCTGCTGCTGGCAGAGGGGTTGGAACTGGATGAGCTTTAAGGTCTCTTCCAACCCAAACCAGTCTATGATTATATGATTCTATGATGTGCTCTCTGTGCTGCTGGAGGTGTTGGTGTTGCTGCTGTGCCTGCACTCAGCCCCTTACCCCACGGTCTGACCTGACTCAGTGAGTAGTTTATCTACCTTTGCATCCAGCCAGGTACTCTGCAGACAGCTTGGTTTCATCTGATCCTCTATAATCCTGGCTTGCAAAGCTCTTGTCCAACGCCCTACCCAGGAGATCAGTGTTTTATGATGGGATCACTGGTGCAGGTGGTTTCAGAAGCATCTGAGCTGTGCTGTTGAGCAACCTGAGGTCGAGAATGCTTCAAGGTGCTGTGTGGCTTCTACCTGTGCACGTGTGAGGTGAAGCAAAGAGCCAAGGTCCCTGTCCCTGAGATGTTTGACTGCTCTGGAATAAAAGGTGAGCAGATCTCCTTCTCAGCAAAGAACAGCAGAGAAGGGGCTGCATCATACCCCCAAAGCCTGGGAGTTTGTGATTGTGAAGGCAAAGTGTACGTAAGCAGAGTGATCACATAGATCTCAGCCCCCAGCATTCAAAGTGATGCTTGAAGGCCAACAGTATCCTGGGGGGCATT
>NW_010337092.1:622-988 GCF_000700745.2 Antrostomus carolinensis | reverse complement strand
TTCCTGACATCCACACTCTTGTTAGAAAACCGGGTCATTCAGGAGAAAAGGATGCATGGAAAGATCCTCAGATGGAAGTCAGAGAACCTCTATGGCCACCTCAGTATATGGAGGAGGACCAAGGTGTTTCTTCTCCCTCTTTTGTCAACTGAGAATTCTGACCAGCAGTAACAGAGACTCTCCTAAGGCCCCATTAACGAATGCACTTACACAGCCCTGGGGATGCCAGTGAAGGAAATCATGTGTCATGTAATGCATGGCATGTATGACCAGAGTCACCAAACACCACCTAAACATGGAATTGTTCCACCTCTCCTAGAGAGGTGGAAGTTTAAAGAATTAACTGGAGACTTCAGGGCACAGGAG
>NW_010337092.1:0-391 GCF_000700745.2 Antrostomus carolinensis | reverse complement strand
ACTGTCCTCTCTGTTGCTACACACATAAAAACTTGGTAGCCAGTGTCCCAGTCAGCAGTAATCCTGGGATTTCTCTCCTGTTGCTCAAAAAAGCACACTCTTGGGGAATCTGGAGCGTGTAGGTCCTTATGGAAAGGGATCAGACCCAGAGCATTGCACTGGGAACTGCACTCTGTGCATCTGTGCTCGGGCAAGTTCTCTTAGACTCAACCACACTGATGGTGCTGAAGTGGCTGGAATCAGAAATGCAGCCCAGCCCCTCCCAGCTCCTGTCATCTCTGAGGAACAGCTGGAATGCAAAGCATTGATCTCCTGCTCAATTCCCAAACATAACACACTCCGATTCCCTGGGCTGCAGAAAGTCTCAGGTACTATTCAACTCAAAGAGATC
>NW_010337091.1:0-522 GCF_000700745.2 Antrostomus carolinensis | reverse complement strand
GTCACCCCCTCCCTGGCCCAGCTGCACCCCGGGCTCTGCTCCCGCTGGCCATGGGGCAGATGCTGCAAAATACCCGGAGGGTGTCCCCGAGGAGTCCCCTCACTCTTCCCCAGGGCTGGCGACCATGCCCGGGGCCATGGGGGTGACACCAGCAGTGCCAGGGTCAGCCCCTCACTGTAGCAGGGCTCCGGGACCCCTCAGCACCTGGCTGTGAACTGCACCCGCTCTGCCAGGATTGGGGGGATGCTGAAGGGCCACAGGGACCCCTGGGGACACAAAGGGACAGGGTAGATGTGGTTTGGCTCAGTGCTGCTCGTGCCCTGGCCAAAAGGCACCAACCGGGACATGGAGGGGCAGGTGTGCTCCCACCTCTGCCCACACTGGCCCCGCAGCCTGGGGACAGCAGTGCCCGGCCCTCTGCGCTGTGGGCTGGAGGCTGGATACAGCCCCTGGCCATGGCTGAGGCCCCAAAAGAGCACAGAGGGGTCCCCGGGGTGGTCAGTGGCTCGTGGGTGCTGCAGA
>NW_010337090.1:0-326 GCF_000700745.2 Antrostomus carolinensis | reverse complement strand
ACCTCTCTGGTGTCACCTCCCCTGTCACCCCCCTGACACGGGGACACTGTCACTGTCACTGTCCCCAAAGCCACCCCAGGGCTGTCACTGGGAGGAGGAGAGGGGACAGTGGGGACACTGGTGGCCCTGGTGACAAGGTGACAGGGGTGGCTTTGGTGACAAGAGGTGGCCCTGGTGGCTTTGGTGACCACAGTGACCTTGGTGACAGGGTGACAGGAGTGGCTTTAGTGACAAGAGGTGGCCCATGGTGGCCACAGTGGCCTCGGTGACAGAGGTGACATAAGTGGCTGTGGTGGGAGGAAGGGGGCTCGGGGCCAGGGGAGCGG
>NW_010337089.1:1665-3895 GCF_000700745.2 Antrostomus carolinensis | reverse complement strand
CGCCCCCACCCCCTGCATATATATTTATATACACACAGCTTGTTCCCGTGAGGATGACGATGGAGGTGACAGCAATGATGCAGAACATGTATACGTATACAATACAAGTATATGCTTTGGTATTGACGGTTAAAGAGAGTTTTAAGCCTAGAATGAAAAAATTCAGACCTTTGCTTCCTATCATACCCATGCAGCCGGCTTATCAGGGGCTCATCCAAATCCACCTTAAACAGTAGGAAGTGGGTTCTTACTAGAGACAGCTCATCAAACTCGGGGGCCGGGGACGGCCCCCCTGTGACCGGGGCGGTGGGGTTGGGGGAGGGGGCAGGCGAGGTTGAGCGTGTCCCCCTCTTCCATAGTTCGGAAGGCAGCCAGGCCCATGTCATCTCCCTGTATATCATCCAATGTCTCGGAGAGAGCTGCCAGCAGTGCTTCGTTCTCGCTGTCTATGATCTGAAAGGAGCAGGTAGAGAAGAGAGGGGGAGTTAGGCTGGGCAGAGGGACCAGGGATGCTGGGCATCCTGGGGGGGAAGAGGGGCTGGCAGTGCCACACCAGCACCCTCACTTCCTCGTGACCCTGCAGGGGACCTGGGAGAGCTTTTCCCCAGCACAGCACTAGGAAGGGATCAGGGGGAGAGAGACCCAACTGAAAAAGGAGCATCAGTCTGTCCCCCTGCACACCCAGCAGGAAAACAATGAATTAGAGCATCTTCTCTCCCCATAGTCTCCTCCACCTAACCGTGAGGCAAACAGCAGGAGACAGGATCTGTGAATAAAAGGCTCCTTGCCCAAATCCTCCTGACTCTGGCTGCAAGCTCACCCCAGGCACTGGCTATCACAGCACTGCTGAGCAGGGCTGGGAGCAGCACGCAGGCAGGATGGGAGCCCAGAGAGGGGACAGGCACAGCCCCCTGCCCTGACAGGGAAGGCAAAGAAAATGTAGAGAAACGTCGAGGGCTGCCCAGTGGACAAGAGGGCCCACACGCCTGGGAGGGTGGCACCACTGGCCAGATGTCACAGCTTGCAGCAAGCAGCCTGGGCTTCTGTTTTCACTAAAAGCCCCCAAATGAAGGCACTTCCAGCTCGACACAGCTCTGAGCCCTCACACTTACATCCAGCTGTGCCCTGGGACCCCATCGACAGAGCATGGCCCCCAGAATGAGATGGGCCTTGTATCACAGCTCCTCTGATCTGTTTTTTTCAGCAAACAGCATGATGCTGATGGGGGATTTGTAAGTGTCTGGGGCTGCTCTGGGCCAGGCAGGGCCATAGGCTGCTCCTGCCTCCTCCCTGCCCACAACCTGTCCCATTGGGCCCCTTTCCAGCTGGGCTTCACCTCAGCTGATGCACCCCCAGCCCTCCCAGCACCGTCCCAGTCCCACACAAGTCCCCTTCCAGTCTGGAAATACAGTGCAAAAGCCCAGAAGAGGATGCAGAAGCTAAAAAATGGCTGAAGTGAGCCAAGACTTCCTTCTTTTTGGTCCTCCTCCATCATATTCTGGATGTAAACCATGTCCAACAAGAAGCAGGTTACCATCAGCTATAAAATTAGCGCAGGGGTAAATTCAGGCTCGGAAGGAGGGCTGTTGACTGCACACAGCCTCCTGTGTTTCTCTCATCTTGTTTGAAAATTAAATATCTTTTGTTCCATGCCCTAACCTTGCTTGCGGTTACTAGAGCAAGCTCCAGGGAAAGGCAGCAGGATGCTCCATTTTTGGCTCCATTTCTTTTCCTCCTGTTATTGGCATGAGACCATTGTGCATACAAGTTCAGTGGGATACATTTCATCATGCTCCGCTGTTCCTAATGGGCCTGTCTTTTGCATTTCTTTTCTGTTTATCTTTTCCCCAGGAAGTTCAGCGGAAAATATGCATCTCGTGATGAAGGTCCCTCAGCTGGGCTGGACCATTTTCAAGCACAGCATCGGCATAGCATAAAAGCCAGAGGGTTGTTATTATGGTCAGGTTAGAAAATATTGGGGCTTTTTATTTTTTTCCCCCTTGTTTAAATACAAATCCTCCTCCCTCCCAAAATGTAACCCAGAGTTGGTGACTAGCGGGCACCAGTGGGTTGCCACCTCCTTGTCCGAGGGGGTAAGGGCCTGGGTGCGGCTCAGGAGGGCACAGCAACAAGGACAGGGCACATCCAGGGTATGGCAGCAGCTTTGGGAAAGGTGAGCGGGCTGCCCAGCCTGCTGTGACCCCAGGCAGCCTCTGCAGCTCCCTGCCTC
>NW_010337089.1:612-1596 GCF_000700745.2 Antrostomus carolinensis | reverse complement strand
GTAAGCAAAAACTGGGACCAGCCCTGCCAGTGCCCAGGAGCATCCTCTGCCCTGGCACCACTTTGTACCATGTGGCCCCAGGTGCTGGCACAGTGATGGGGCCATCCCAGCACAAAGGTGAGGAGAGAAACCAGCCGCCCTCTGCCAGAGGGACCCCAGCCCCAAACACAGGGAGGGTGCCAGAGCTGGAGAGCTGGGGGAAGGGGCTGCTTTCTGCTCCTGGGTAATGAATGTACCTGCCCCTTGCCAGAGCCCTGAGACCCCCGCGCTGCTGCCCCGGCACACCCTGCCATCCTGGGAATCAAACGGGACATGCTGTGCACCAGCTGCAATTCCCTTTTAATAACACATCGCAGCAGGGCTGGCTCAGCAGCCCTCCTCTGCTCCTCCACCTCCTCATTAGCCTTACTCTGCCTGCTCCATTTAGAGCCACGTGCAAATTAATAGAGCACTAATCAGCTGGGGAGGAGCTATTAATAGTTGTGTGGGTCCCCTCCTTCCTCCCTCATTCTCCCCCCTCTCCTGCCCTCCCCCTGCCTCCATCCTTGGGTCCCCTGTGCCAGGAGGACGGGGGTACCTGGAAGAGCTCGGAGTCATCGGTGCTGTACTGGCTGGAGTCAGTCTCCGAGTGCTCCCCACACCACTGCAGCTCGCTGAAGCAGCTGGCCGAGTCGAAGTCACTGGCATCCAGTTGGGACAAATCAATCTCAGGGAAGTCAGAGTAGAGGTGCTCCTCACCAGACACCTCATACTGAGGAGAGAAGAGAAAGGAGGTGAGCCCACTGACATGCAGAAGGGCAGGCAGCAGCAACCACCTGCGAAGATGGCTGATCTCCCCGCACGCCATCGCCTCTGCTCAAGCCCATTACTCAGACCCTCTTTCAAATCAACTTTGGCAAGTGGCTCCAGGAGCCATCACACGGCCATGGAGAGCACAGAGCGCTCCTCTTCACTGCACATCTCGCGAACCAGTTTGCACAGCCC
>NW_010337089.1:280-572 GCF_000700745.2 Antrostomus carolinensis | reverse complement strand
CCTGCATCCCACACCATGGCAGGCATCAAAACAGCAGCGTCTGTATGGGGAGAGCCTCGTCCCCTCCAGTGAGCAGAAGTCCAAAGCACAGCACAGCTGCTCGGACTGCGGTAAAGCAGCTGCCGGTGCTTGTAGGGGAAACTGAAGCCATTCCTGCCTTTGGGGCCCTAAGGGTGACACCCAGGGTTATCCAGCTGCCCTGGGGATCAGTGATAACAGAGCGAGGCAAGAGACTTGGGTGCACCTGAGACAGCCACACACGGGTCCAGGCTCTGGTGGGCAGCCTCGCACC
>NW_010337089.1:0-228 GCF_000700745.2 Antrostomus carolinensis | reverse complement strand
CTCGGGGACAGTCCCTCTGGGGAAGCAGCATGTCCTGTATGCCCCAGGGCACTGCCAAGGTAACACAGACCCTGGGCCTCACATCACACACGCAGGATGAGAAAAACAGCATGGTAACGAATCGATGTCCGGATGCACACAGGGCGATGTGAGCTCTCGGAACCGAGCTAAACATCTCCATTTAACCACAGAAAGCACTGGGACCTGCCCTGCTCCTGTGCAGCCCCA
>NW_010337088.1:0-1352 GCF_000700745.2 Antrostomus carolinensis | reverse complement strand
GAGCCCTACCCCGACGTCACCTACACCCTGCTCCTCCGCCGCCGAGCCTCCTTCTACATCTTCAACCTGCTCCTGCCCTGCATCATGGTCTCCTTCCTGGCACCACTTGGCTTCTACCTGCCGGCCGACTCAGGGGAGAAGGTCTCACTGGGGGTGACAGTGCTGCTGGCCCTCACCGTCTTCCAGCTGCTGGTTGCAGAAAGCATGCCACCCTCGGAGAGCGTCCCGCTCATCGGTGAGCCTTGACAGCACCCAGGACCCTCCCATGGGACCAGGGTGTCTGTGCCAGGGTGATGGGCAGCACCCAGGACCCTCCCGTGGGACCAGGGTGTCTGTGCCAGGGTGATGGGCAGCACCCAGGACCCTCCCGTGGGACCAGGGTGTCTGTGCCAGGGTGATGGGCAGCACCCAGGACCCTCCCGTGGGACCAGGGTGTCTGTGCCAGGGTGATGGGCAGCACCCAGGACCCTCCCGTGGGACCAGGGTGTCTGTGCCAGGGTGATGGGCAGCACCCAGGACCCTCCCGTGGGACCAGGGTGTCTGTGCCAGGGTGATGGGCAGCACCCAGGACCCTCCCGTGGGACCAGGGTGTCTGTGCCAGGGTGATGGGCAGCACCCAGGACCCTCCCGTGGGACCAGGGTGTCTGTGCCAGGGTGATGGGCAGCACCCAGGACCCTCCCGTGGGACCAGGGTGTCTGTGCCAGGGTGATGGGCAGCACCCAGGACCCTCCCGTGGGACCAGGGTGTCTGTGCCAGGGTGATGGGCAGCACCCAGGACCCTCCCGTGGGACCAGGGTGTCTGTGCCAGGGTGATGGGCAGCACCCAGGACCCTCCCGTGGGACCAGGGTGTCTGTGCCAGGGTGATGGGCAGCACCCAGGACCCTCCCGTGGGACCAGGGTGTCTGTGCCAGGGTGATGGGCAGCACCCAGGACCCTCCCGTGGGACCAGGGTGTCTGTGCCAGGGTGATGGGCAGCACCCAGGACCCTCCCGTGGGACCAGTGGGGGTACAGGTCTCTACCCTCTCTGCCCTCGGCATCACCCCCCGTTGCCCACAGGGAAGTACTACATTGCCACCATGACCATGATCACGGCCTCCACCGCGTTGACCATCTTCATCATGAACGTCCACCACTGTGGCCCAGGGGCCCGGCCCGTCCCTCCCTGGGCCAGGCGCCTCATCCTCCACCACATGGCCCGGCTCTGCTGCGTCTACGAGGTGGGCGAGAGCTGCAAGAGCCCCCAGCGGGTGCTGGGCCAGCAGGCGCGGAGGAGAGATGCCAAGATGCTGGGGGAAAGCCCTGGGGAAGGGGAGGTGGGCGCTGAGGTGGGGGCCTGCCCCCAGGACCAC
>NW_010337087.1:1051-1286 GCF_000700745.2 Antrostomus carolinensis | reverse complement strand
CCCCTCTCCCCCATTTCCTTCCAATTCTTGGTGCTGTGTTTAATTAAATGATTTGTCTAATTGGCTCAAAATGTGCCGGGGAAATAACAGGGGTGCTGGGAGGGGGGGTCAGCGGGTGATGGTGTCGTGGATGTGCCAGAGGGTCTGTAAACCACCCAAAACACCATTGGCTGCTCCAAGGGGGGGATGGAGACTCCCCCCAAAGCAGCAGAGAGGAGCTTGGGGTCCCCACCAC
>NW_010337087.1:594-979 GCF_000700745.2 Antrostomus carolinensis | reverse complement strand
GGGCTGGACCCTGTGGGGACAGGAGAGGTGGTGGGAGCAGAGCTGGGGGTGGGATGTTCTCCAGCAAGGCTGAGATTTGGGGTCAAATGAGGTGAAAAAGGCCAGCAGGATCATTTTGGGGTTGTGGGTGGCCAAGCCTTGTCCTCAGCAGCATCTCCCTCCCTCAATATATATATATATTTATTTATTTATGGATTTTCTCCCCTGGAACTCTTCTTAATTCCTAACTTAATTTCTTTTGACATCCTCATTGCCGGCTTGACCTCTTTACTGGAATCATGTGCTGCTTAAAACTCATTATCCCACCATTGGAACAGGAAGTTAATTAAAAACCCTTTAAAAAAAAAAAAAAAGAAAAAAAAAGAGAGGGGGAAAACAGAAAAGA
>NW_010337087.1:0-391 GCF_000700745.2 Antrostomus carolinensis | reverse complement strand
TTGGGGTGAGGGCTGGCTCCCCCGGGAGGGATGATGCTGAGGGGACCCCCCCCCCAGCACCCCTACACTGTCTCAAGTGTGCCCTGGGGTGTCCCCCCCACCCCAAGCTGGGGTCACGGTGACTCTGAAAGTCACAAGTGGGACTTTTTAGACCATTTATCTGCAAATGAGTGGGATTTTTAAAAAAGATTTTTTTTTTGGGGGGGGGGGGGAATTCCAATGAGAGGCCCTGGGAACCCCATAGAAAGGTTTCGGGGTCCCCACAGGAGGTTTTGAGAATCTCCAAAGGGTGGGTTGGGACACTTCTTGGGCGGGATTGAGGTCCCAGAAGGGGGATTGGTGGCCCTGTGGGAGTTTGGGACCTTCCAAAGGGGTATGAGGATGCAAAAGG
>NW_010337086.1:0-741 GCF_000700745.2 Antrostomus carolinensis | reverse complement strand
CCCATGCGACACGGGGTGGTGGGTCATAACGAACGTGCTTCACGACCTCCGCCTCGCAAGGGCTGAACTGCAGCTGGAAGCCAGACCCCAGCTGGAAGCGTTTGCCTTCCCGAGCCCAACATCTGCAGCCAGTCCCTCCCTCCCTCCCTCCTGGCAGGGGGTGGAAAAAGGGTCCTGGATCCCGCAGTTTTGTCCTGGGCCCCCCCCCAGGACCCCCATTCCCAGAGACCGGCAGAGCTGGCACAGGCTCTGTTACGCTCTCTCCAGTGTCCAAACAGCCTCCTGGCTCTTCTGCTTGCAAAGAAAAAACTCTGACAACCTTTTAAAGCCTCGGAGGAGCAGGAGGTGCGTTGGAAAACGAGCGATCCTGGGATTTATTATTTTTGACAATCTCATCATTTTGGGCCTGACTCACGGTTTTTGAATGTTTGGGATCCCCCCCCAGCCCCGGCACAGCGAGAGGGCTGGCCAGCCCCCAGCCCCCCAGCATGGCACAGGAGGTGACCCCCATCCTGCTGGTTGTCCTCGCCAGGCTGGTGTCATCCACATGGCATGAAGGTGAGTGCTGGGGTGTTGGGGTGCAGCGGGGCCCCCAGCCCCGGCACAGCGAGAGGGCTGGCCAGCCCCCAGCCCCCCAGCATGGCACAGGAGGTGACCCCCATCCTGCTGGTTGTCCTCGCCAGGCTGGTGTCATCCACATGGCATGAAGGTGAGTGCTGGGGTGTTGGGGTGCAGCGGGGC
>NW_010337085.1:0-1379 GCF_000700745.2 Antrostomus carolinensis | reverse complement strand
GCTGCTCTCCAGCCCCTCACGGCCCAGCCTGGATTTATTATTTATTTATGGCTCAGCACATCCACTTGCTGCAGGAGAGAAGGACTGAGCAGAGCATGAATGAAAGCTCTGCCCGTGGAGAAGCGAGTTGATGGCATCTGAAGGGTTTCCAAATGCCGTCCCCCCTCTAACGTAAAGTGGCTTCGGTACTAGAAACAAATCAAAAGCGTTGTTATCAGAAACAGGCACCACAACTATTGAATCCTTTCAAGAGGAGGTTTTCCAGGCTGGGTGAGGAGCAGGGGCTTTCAGCCACATTCAATAAAAATTAAATTAGGCTTCAGATTCTTTATTGAATGGGGCCCTTCAAGGTAACACTCAGCTGAGAGGAGGGGGAAGGGGAAGGGAGGGAAAAACCCTGCAGCTTTACTGGGAGCCCTGGGAATATTCAGAGCACCTTGACTGGAGAACTGGGTAAGTCAAGGGAGAGCACTCCAATTCATCCCAAAATTAGCAGAAAAGGACAGGGATGGTTTCAACCACCAGCAAGTCTGAAGGTCAGACAGTCAGGAAGTTCAGTCCCTGCTCTGTGTCCCAGTAACCCCAGTGAAGAGCAGACATTAAACCTCTCTGGTTTGATTTGTGGACGAGGCTGAGCAGCATCTCCTCTTTATCAGCAATCTGGGATCATCACAGAATCCCAGACTGGTGGGGTTGGAAGGGACCTCAGGAGATCATCCAGTCCAACCCCCCTGACAAAGCAGAGTCACCTTAAGCAGGTTGCACAGGGAAGTGTCCAGGTGGGTTTGGACCATCTCCAGAGATGGAGACTCCCCCCCCCCTCTGGGCAGCCTGTCCCAGGGCTCCGGCACCCTCACAGGAAAGAAGTTTTTCCTGAAGTTTGTCTGGAACTTCTGGTGTCCCAGTTTGTGCCCATTGCCCCTTGTCACCAGTCACCACTGAGAAGAGCCCGGCCCCATCCATTGACCCCACATTTCAGATCTTTATAGACATTAAGGTCCCCTCTCAATTATACAAACTAAATGAGAGCAGATTTCCCCTCCCTGCTCTGAATTTTATCCACTTTTCAGAGGAACCCAGGCTCGTTAATCAGGACCCTGTTCCACAGACACAGGTTGGGTGACGCCGCTCAGCTGCGTTTTCGCTCAGCTGCGCCGGGCTCGAGTCACGGGAGACGACGACGGCACAACTGCACCAACACACACCACAAACCAGATCATCCTGATCCACCTCCCTCCAGCAAAGCCCTCCTGGAGATCTGGCCCATCATCCCAGGAAGCAGGGCTCTCCCTCTGGCTTCCTTAAGGAACTTGATTTAAAAAAAAGAAAGAAAAAAGAAAAATTGAATGAAAAAAAATAAATAAAATAAAATAAAATAA
>NW_010337084.1:0-10805 GCF_000700745.2 Antrostomus carolinensis | reverse complement strand
ACCCAAACCATTCTATAATTCTATGATTGTGGCCTTCCTGGTACCACCAGTACAGAAAACCAAGTTTTATTACAGTAGAAAGAAATATAATTTTCAATTAGAGACCAACCTCCTGAAAGGACCCCAACCCAGCCTCTCCTAAGTATGTGTGTACTGTATTTGCATTTTATCAATTTGAAAACAGAAAACAGCCAATGATATAAGAAAATGGCCACTGGTGACCGGTAAAAGTCATAATTACACTATAATCTCTATGAAACAAAGAAAGAAATAAAGCTTATCCTTTTATGCACAAATTATAGTCAAATATATTAGACTAATTCAAGGCCATTGAAAATGCTGTTTTTGAAAACTTGGCCTAAAATAACTTTCCAGTAGTTCTCCCAGTAATCAGAGTATATATTCTGTTTTTAAGAAGAAAGTAAGCTCTGCACAGAATGCTGAAAGAAAAACAAAACAAAACAAACAACAACAAAACCCCAAAACCCCCCAATAACAAACCAAACCTAAAAAATCAAACAGCAAGGACAGAAGAGATTCAGAAAACAATTATTTTTGTGATTACTGTGTTAAACAGAGAATTAAAATGCCACTCCATAGATCAAATGTACTCATAATGCCACTTGAGAAAGTTTTTTTGAAGAGATCTTTCTTTGCGTGCTTTTAGCAACATCAACAGGTTAAAGTATGTAGGTCTTTTCTAATTTGTTCTTCAGTCAGTCACAATGCTGAAAACCTACCAAAAATATCAGGAAGACTGAATTAATTCTTTGTTGTTCTAGACCTGCCTCAGACAAAATGTTAGAGATACAAGCAATGATGAGGCATTGGGTCTTTTTAAATTTAAATCTTTTTGTTGTTGGTGGTGTTCTTTGTTTGTGTCTTGATGTTTATATTGTGCAATACTTTCTTGACACACTCCACCACCAAAACTGTCAATAGTTTTTACAATACAGAAAACAGGAGTTTCTGCATATTTCATGCAAAAGCAGGAAAATAAAATCTTCTTCCCTTACCTTCTCACTTAAAGTCACTTCTTTTTCTAATCCTAACATGTTGTCATTGACATCCATGGAGATGTCTGAAAAATTCTTAAAAGGAACCTCCATATTAACTCTGATGAATATCAAAATTCATGTAGCTTTCTACAAGAAATTACAAGATTGAAAATTTGTTCCTTGGTGGGAGAACCCACTTAGTATAAATATGTTTACTCAGTTCTCCAGCCTTCTTTTCCCTTGTGCTACAGTGTATAAATGACCAGCAAGGATAAAATTTCCTTTTGAATTGTGCTGATTGCAATATTGCTTTGCACTAAGACTCTATCTTGTGGAGACAAAGACATAGCACTCTACAAGGTTGTATAATGAAATTACTAAATATTCATACAATTAAGAATCTTGGGAGACTTCACGTTTACAGCAACATTTGACAATGACTCCAACAGTGTTATGTTTCCCAGTTAGCAATGAAGAAGAACAAGGAAAGGACAGTAACTTATTTTGGTGATAAAAGCTAGTCATCCACAGTGGATAGTTAATAGCAAAAATATAATAATTATATTAACTTCATATGTTATGCTTTAGGGGTTCATCTTCACCTTCTGTAGTAGGAGTATAAAATTAAACTTCATTTAGACAATGATATATACAAAAATAACCCTGATGAAAGGTACTAACTGCATGTCTTTAATCTCATGTTTCAAGAATAGATCTAATATCTCATTGTTCTTATATCTTTTACCTTCTTAGTAGTTTCCTGGTGAAGAAATATTTACAACATACGACTCTAGACACCAATTTAGGCACCAAAATCAGACACAGAATACAACTCATGAGGTGTTCTGTGGAGTCAGTAGAAAGAGAATGGGTCCTCTAGAAAACAGCTCAGAGCAGACACCTGATTGTGGTGTTTGTTTGCCTTCTGGAGGAAAATATATCCCTCTCTCTCTTTCCCTTTTTTATCATAACAGCAGTATGACATACTGACAAAAGTACTTTAAGCCAGGCAATATGAATCTCTCTCATAATATCTTAAGACTTTTTCCTACAATTCTTTGCTTTCACTCTCCACTATTCTCAATAATGTCTCTTAGCCATTGTTGTATGAAAAAAAAAAGAAAAAAAACTAAGTGCAGCTGTATGTAGGTATTAAACATCTTAATGTCCCTTTCTTGTACTAAATTACCCAGTTATTTGTATGCTCCTTTTACTCAAATCCCTCCAAGTAATTTAAAGTTTTCCCTTTCCTAATTACAAGCATGTTATGCAATTTACATACACAAAATGTTAATGTATGAAGTGTTCCCAAGGAAAACAAATGAGAGAGAAAGAGAGGAAGAAGAGGAGGAGAAGAGGGAGAAGGAGACAGAGGGAGAAGGAGACAGAGGAAGATGGGAGAAGGAGAGAGAAAGGGAGAAGGAGGCAGCTGGTGATGTGATGCGGTTGAACACTAGATGCTGGAGTCTATTTGACAAAAAGCAGAACACCAGGCATACATCCTGGAAATTTTACAGCTGCCCAGAGGCCACACATCCTAATTTCTACATTCAGGCATCAGCATGTGCATTTCACTTCTATCATGGTCTGATTACTTAGCTGGAAAACATTATAGTATTAATGACTTTTCTTCAGTTGGTACACAGTAAAATTTGTGTACTGCATTCGTAGTGTCTGGCAAGGATAACATTGTACTGTGTTATGTGACAATCTTTTTTTGTTATTCTCATCCATGATTTTTTCAGAACTAGCAGTCAGCAGCATTTCTGTAGGACAGAAATGTACTAAATAACAGAGGAAGCTTTCAAAATTGATGGGGTTTGAATTTTCACATGTAAACTATATGTTTGAATTGCCTGTTTCTTTGGCATGCAAGCTGAATTTGTATAAGCAGGTCTGTTTTTCAGGGAGTAGATACTCGGAACCTTTTTTATAATTCCTTTTTAATACAAAAAAATACAGATATGTCTCAAGTAAGGTATTTCAAAATAAGACTCAAAACAAACATATAAAAAATGCAATCTAGGTTGTATAAGCAATATTCATTTGAAAGGAGAATTGTTTTTCTTTTTCTTTTGTGTCTATCATAACTAAAACATATAAATCCGTTTAAAAAAAAAGCCAAGTAGAAAATAAAAATATGTATTAAGAACTTTCTGAAGCTTACCTGGCTTACCAAAAAGGCCAAGAGTCCAAAGAATTTTTCCAGAGCTGATTTAGTCCATGGAATTAGCTATGCAGAACGAGAACATTTGAAGGGAAATATTTTTAAGGTTTGGGAAATGCCAGTGACTGCTATGCTCCAATTACTCATTTTGATCAAACTTTCTACAAGCTCAAAAAATCATCTAAGAAGGTAGGATATCTCTCCAGGTTTCTACAGACTATATTCACTCACACAACCTCCACTGAAAGTCTAGGCTCTCTTTTATCTTAAAAGAGTAAAAGACTCTGAACACATAAAATGGTATGTAGAAAAAGTGATATTGTGTATAATATATAAAAAATATATAATCCTAATTTTGAGTCACTGAAGTATGAAAAAAGTAATGAATATGCTTATCTATATTTTTATTAGCATTTCTAAGGGGAAATGGAACCTTCTCCCTTCAAATATATCGTTATCCGATTTGAGTAAAATTACGTTTCTGAATGAGACCTTTATTTACAACCTACAGGAACTTCTTAGTCATTTACAATCTTCCAGAAGTATATAGGGATGAGTGGTTTGATGTCAATCCTTCATATATAGGTAATTACTTTAGCATTTAATTTTCTACATTCCACAGTTAATGCTCAGGACCAGGTATCTTTCTCTACTAATGCTAAACTGTCAACTGACATAAATAATGGCATTTCATTCCATTATTTTATTTCTCTTATGAAGGCTTTTGATAAGAGAAAGGCAAGAGATTTATTCTCTCAGCCAGCTCTGAAAATACATTTAAAACAACAATTTAGATTCTCTGAAGACACCAGACCATTAATGAATGCAATCAATTTCTTTATGGGAAACTATAAAAGTATATTAAAAATATATAATTAATTTCTTCAGGTAAGGGAGGTAAGTCAAACTCAAGTTTCCAGGCGATTGCAGACAGTCAAAGATTCCTACTCTAGATTCTTAGAAGATAAAGTGTTCTGAAAAATATGCCGTTAGAGCTTTCTTGTTAGGAGGATGATCATGAAGCTTTTTTAACCACAGAAATCAATCAGAGAAATACAACAGAAGACTTTGCCCCAGGCTTCTGAATGATACACATGAGATCTCATGACCCATGGTCAGAGACCACAGGGCTAGTGCATATGTATCATAATGAGCCCTACTCTGTATAACTTATAGTGCATTTTGAGGATGGTAATAAAATAATCCATAAACCTTGTGTCTGGACCTCAGAAAGATCACAGTTTGAGGCAATTAATTTGTATTCAAAAGTTCAAAGTAAAAAAAAAAAAAAAAGTCCACCACTTAAGTTTCTTTTAATATGGTATAACTCCCAGCTCTAACACTTTGGAAGGACTGTTTACTTAGAGAAAATATTTAATGAGATAACTGCAAGTTATTTTGGATAGGACTTTTATTTATATTCTAGCAAATATAGATCAATTACAGTTTCCCTGTCCAAGCTTTTTCTTCCTCCCTATACTAGAATATTGTTGTCCAATAAAGCCATCACAGGGCAAATTCTTCTCATTTGTTAGAAGCTCCTCTGGTATCTCTCCCTCCTGGCAACAACTTGTAAAAACTACTTGACTTTTTGGGGTCGGTCCTGTGATACTGTGCTCTCCATGAGTTCTTGCACAGAAGTGTCAAACAGGCTGCTTGCCCTCCTTCATTGTCCCACTCATCAGCCTTGGCACTTCGGAGGGGACAATGCAAACTTCTATACAGCTGTGGGACCTGCAGTTGATAACACAATTCTACTTTTCTCAGACTTCCTACAGAGACTGCACTGAGCAGCATATACTATACTGAGTTACCCTGGCCCAAAAGAATCATGCCTGCTCCCTCTGCTTCTCTAGGGGTATTTCTTTGTCTTGGCATGAAGCTCCCAGCTCCTAGAGAACTGATGGTGTCCTCTCCTTTACCTCCCTGCACTTTGCAGGGTATAAAGATCTGGATCTTTGATTCCTTGCTTAGAGATGCTACAGATTTCAAGTAAAAAAAAAAAAATCTACCCTCATGATTCACTTAAATGTTATCTCATCTGCCTGCTGTCTCCTACAACCCAAAGGGGAAAGGTACTACTGGATATATATAGTGACTGATGACTTCTGACATGCCTCCTTCTGTCCTTTTCCCTTAACTAGGGAAGGCAATCTATTAACCCTTGGCTGCAGTATTTAAGTATGTCACTTGACCATTGTTCTGTCAAGTAAGTTCTTTAAATGTGCTAAAGAGATCATTGTAACAAACTGAAATTTCTCAATAGCATTATCTCTGCCTCTGATACTGATAAGGCAGTCCTCTTGAAATATGAATCCTGTTGGAAACACAGTTATATTCCCCATGTAAAAAAAAATGCATTGAATAAAGGGATCTAATTTATCAGGTTTTATGATTATTATTCATCTGGAAAAAAATCTAATAAAAATAAGGGGAAAAAAGGCAATTAAAAGGAAAAAGATGAAAAGGCTTTATAAAACAACAGAATTCAAAGCCCTCATGGTTATTGAAAATGTTGTCCAACTACTTAGTCAATAAAGATAATTGGCTAGAAAATCCGAACTCCTAGACATCTTCCCACTTTTCTCTTCAAACTTTTATTGGTGAAACTCTTTTGAGAATGGAAATTTTATGTTCAGTCACTTTCCAAATCTTTGTGACCAATATGAAGCCTCGCTTGAGATCAGCATCTCATTTTGCAATGAAAAGGCTGGGAGATAGGATTTACTGACAATCAGCCAACTGCATATTGTGACTGGATTTGGGGACTTGGAATGAAACTCTTTGATGGTAAATTACTTTAGGAATCATATTGGATCAAGATTAAATAAAATTATTACAAAAGAGCTTTTAATTATCATAGAAGAGGCTTACTTAATGTAACATTTACCTAAAAAACAAAGTACAATTGAAATCTCCCCCATGCCCCCAGGAACAGCTAATAAAGAGTTGTTTTGTTTTTCTTTATATATTATGTCCATTCTTCCTGTGCTATAACTTTTAGTCAAGAAAATGGTTAGTGCAGCATAACCTAAGAGAAAGGGGAACTCATGATAGAATTTTCTGCTGCAAGTTCTGTAGCAGTTTTGACTTACAATATTTTTAATTTGAGGGTATTTTTTGTCTATAAACTCAAGGGGATTTATCTTATTTGGAACATATTTCATAAGGCAAACCTTACTACATTAATTTATAACACAATTTCAAGTTAGTTCATAATTATTTATAAAGAATTAGAACTTCAAAAGAAGTGGAGACTTGTACAAAAGGCTGGGGAATCCTCAGTATAACTCATTAAAAGAACTGAGAGCCATTAGTTAGTGACTGTTTCAAAACCATAATTTCAAACCAATAGTAGTAGCATTCCAAGTGCAAACGCAGTCAATTAGACTAAAATATGTTCATTTATTAAAAAAAAAAAAAAATCTAATGAAACACTTTAATATTTAAATAAGTTCCCATGGTTCTGCTTACCACATCTACCAGTGGGAAATGTCTTACATTTGTTCTTGACTTTCATATTAGTATTTGCATTAAAAATATTTTTTTTTAAATTAAATGAACAGTTTCTAAATGACATTAATTGACAATTAATAACAAAAATGCATAACTTTCATAACTGTCCAACCTGATTTTTCCCCTCTCCCCTTATTTTGAGACATTTATGGTTTAATTATCTTCAAAATCCCAAAGGCATCCACTTAAAAGAAGAAATGAACTACAGCATTTTAGACCAAAAATTGTCAGATAAAAGCCAACAGTTTTATTTTCCATGAGATATGGAAATGAGAAGTTTTGGTACAGAGGTTCTCATTTTGAATTTAGAAAGCAATAGAGCAATCCTGCCCATGTTTCTAGGCTCTGTTGTGTTTTCCTCTTTACCATGTACAGTCAACTTGCTTTAACCTTTCCATGAATCTCATTGTTTGCCTCCTCATAACTGAGCAGCACTGTTTTACTTCTGGTAAAGTTACCCACAGCTTTGCCTTGCCCTGTAAATGCTGGGCCTGAAGGTGTTTCCCCACAGTCACTTACAGAGGTGTCATTTCCCTGAATCAAGCCCTGGCAATCTGCAAGAATTTGCAAGCAAGAGTAGGGACAGCATACAGAGAGTGCACCTCAGGCAGGGAGCCCATCTCTACACGTCCCCTGGGTGCATTCAGGATCCTATATGAAGTCTGCTTTAGATTCTTATTTACTTATATCAAGGGGCCATAGGAAGTGATAAAGACAACTCTTTGATAATGGTGCAAGGAAAAAACGTAGTTGTCTGGTTTTCATAGAGGGTCCTTCCTACCAGCTGTGAACTGTGATATACATTAGTGGAAGCATTTTCATTTGATTATGTGATTGTTTCATAGGGACCCATTAAGTGATATTTTAACCTTGTTTGAGTTTTATTTTAAATTTCAGTGGCTACTGAAGAGAAATAATTTGACTTATTTCATATAGTTGTGACTTTAAGATGTAATGTATACAGCTCAGTAGAGAAAAAACAAACAAACGAGTGATATAGATTGCCTGCGTAATGGTCTCCACACAGAACTATTCAGACTCATTTTCAGAAGCAGGGTCAATAAATAAAAATTTAAATAAAATGAAAATATATTTTGATTAATAAAAAACATCAAGTACAGGGTGTCTTTTTGATATATTTTTTTTAAAGGTCAGGTTGTATGACTTAATATTACTTAGTATTACTCAAGCATAGTACTGTTAAATATTTCTAATTTACTATAGATATGCTTTTATATCTTTCATAATGTCTACCTGCATATTCTAACAAGGGGAAGAGATAAATGAACATTAAATTCCATTGTTATATAATACTTCAACAGCAACAAAAGTAATTTGGCTTTTTTTAACTTGCCCACAGTCATTTTCAACTTGTAACAGGCAAAGTACCATTTGTATTATTTTACATTCCTATCCTTACTGAAAATAGACTTAGCCAATCTTTCCACTTAAGCAACTAATCATTTTGAGTATCATATATGAATAGCATCACTGAATAATTCTGATAAGTGAATCTGCTCTAAATCCATCAAATTTACAATTTGAGGTGAAACATTTACTGAGTTACGATACAGGCAATTCAACTTTCCCTGTACATTTACGTAAATTCCTTTGTAGACGTAAAATTTGGAATGATACTAGAAAATGCTCCCAAAAATATCTTTAAAATATAAACACTCTTTTTCTGTCCAAGTTTATGAATGAAGCTGAGTATATCTAAGCCTGAGAAATTAATGGAAGAGTATGGAGTGTCAACTGAATTAGGCATAAAAAGCTCTGGTGCTGGTTCAGTAGTTAGTAATGAGTTGAACTGTGCAGGACAATGGACGTGTGTGCAGCTGGTGTAGATAACCACCATTTGCCATCTTTTTTATAGAATCAGTAGAGCTGTATTCCTTAGCAATGTTCCAAGAATTGTTAGATATCAGCAACAAAGAGAAACAAAAGCAACCTCCCAAAATAAAGCATTACATGGATGCAATTAAAGGACTTGCAAAAAATCATCCTGTTTATGAGAAAATATGTATCAGCAAGGTTCATCTAAGGTGAAAGGAAGGATAGCCACATACACTAAAGGAAGAACAGATGTTACAGCTAATGAGAAACACCATCTCTGCTGTGCCACTGAGAAAATAAAATGGGCAATACTATAAGACTTTCAATTCAAGAATTGTTCCTTTTTTGTGGTTGTACAATATCTATCACACTTCTGGCAACTACTGAAATATGAATTAAAAAAACCTCCTGCCTATGTTAAGAAGCTGGATTCATATTGAAAATAGCAGTTGCTTCCTCAGGTCAGAAAAGACAGCAGATCATGCAATTGAATAGACAGTATACTTAAGAACAATTTAATACCCAAGAATCTTGGTTTATTTAAAATAAACCAACCAAATTGTCAACCCCCTCCAAGCTTAGTTTTGATAAAATTTTATAAATATGAAACAATTTGCACTAAAGATTGAAAAGCAAGAAGGCAAATATAACCAAGCTGTAAAAAAAACCCAAAAAACTTTTTTTTTTTTTTTTTTTTTTTTACCTTGCTCCTCTGTTCTTTAGGGGATCTGGCTCACAAATGCTAACTAATTGGGGCTGGTTATATTGTATGTCATATGTCAACCAAACTTTTTATATAGGTATTGAAAATGATGTTTCCTGACTTATAAAAGAATTCTAATCATTTCCATACCAAGACAGGATCAGTTCTGTCAAGAGTAAAAACCCCAATATCCTTCTCTAAAATAGACTGGAATGGTAATAATGATGATAATAATAATTATAATTATAATTATAATAATTTACTTCTCTTTACTTAAACCTCAGGTTTTGGTGCAGGTCCTGTCACACGTTAGGATGCTACAGCTCTTAATCAGTGTCTATCTATTGTCTAACCAGCCTGTATCAGGGAATGATCAGTTTCATTTTTTTTCTGTACACCCTTCTAAACATCCTTTTACTCTGCCAAAATTGAGCCTTTATTATTCAGCACTATGGTCTTGCCACATCCCAAAGAGGAATGAGTTTTCTGTCAACTGCTTATTTGTCCAATGGGCCAGAAAAAATAGGTGTCCCTTGCAGAGCAGCTGCAGAAGAGCTTCCTGCCACTGTGGCACCATGGAGCCACTGGGACACCCAAGGCTCTACTGTCACCTATGGCCTAGAGCTGCAATGTTCCTCTGCCATGTAGTTCCTGGCTATGGGCTGATGAACTTCTCTGCTTGAAGAGGCAATTGGTGGTGTCTCCTCTGCCTTCCTACTTACACACATGGCTGCTGACATCCCCATCTGAGATTCTCACCCAATGATCTTCAATGGCCACTTGCCCTTTATGTGACAAGCAACCCAAAAGGACCTGTGCAAAAAAGAAAAAGCCATTGGCTTCTACATCAGTCCTCCGTTTTGACACTAGAACACAACAAGACATCTTTTCTTTTTTTTAATGGAAAAGAGAGAAATAACAAAAATTACTGAAACACAAGCAGCCTCTGCAAATTTCCAAGAACAAACTCAAGTTTAGTCCATAAGGCTGCAATAGTAACTACAAATACAGAGCTACTTAAAACGTAACAGAAGATATCAGAGCCCTGAGTGCTCTGCAGACCCTACTGTCCCTTTCATCCTTCCCCAGAGGTTCTCCAACCTGACTACGACACAGGAATGCGTTTCAGCACTCCAGAGCAATTGGTCCCTGCCTCAGTGACACCACAGCAGGGCCAGTCTCCAGCTCCACACAGCCCTACCCTGCCCAGCAGTGGGGCCTCCCAGCCAGGACCACTCACAGACCCATGTCCAACAAGACATGGTGCAGATAGCCTGTCCAAGCTTTTATAGCTAATTTTAGATCTGTCTTAGAGCAAGCCTTGGAACACGACAACTGAAGATTTCAGAATTATAGTCTCATTATTGGCATCACTTATGCCTGAAAGCAGCTAATTCTTTTGACTTTTTTAGTCTGGCCACAAAGACTTAGGGAGATATTATGACTGAATACTTTAAATCACTCAATCAGATTGTATTTTTACTTATATTTTTATCAAAATTTTGAAACTTTTAAGTAAAAGAGAGGAAGAAAGTGAGACAAAGAAAGAGCAAAGAAGGGGAAGGGGAAAGGGAAGGGGAAAGGG
>NW_010337083.1:0-1357 GCF_000700745.2 Antrostomus carolinensis | reverse complement strand
GTCAGCAGGTGCATCTTGAAGGTGTATCGCTTCTTGAAGGACTTCCCGCACTGCAGCGAAACAAAGCGAAGCAGCATTCGCCTCCCGCCCGGCGTCGCTCGCTGCCAGCCCTCCCCCAGGCTGTGCCCCCCCTCACCTTGTCACACATGTGGTCAGCAGGTGCATCTTGAAGGTGTATCGCTTCTTGAAGGACTTCCCGCACTGCAGCGAAACAAAGCGAAGCAGCATTCGCCTCCCGCCCGGCGTCGCTCGCTGCCAGCCCTCCCCCAGGCTGTGCCCCCCCTCACCTTGTCACACATGTGCGGCTTCTCTGTGCTGTGTGTCTTCATGTGCTGCGTAAGCCTCTTCTGCATGGGGTAGATACGGTTGCACACGGGGCACGGGAAGGAGTTCAGCTTTGGGGGCTGGAGGGAGAGCATGATGAGCTCACCCCAGAACGGCTCACCAATCTCCTTACCCTCTCCCCACTGCAGGACCTGGGCAGCCATCCCTCAGGTGATCCAGAAACATTGCCTTCAACAAGGCACCAACAATTTGTGGAAGACCCAGACATGCCTCTTCCCATATAACAGTGCTGAGACAAGCCAACAGGGTACTCAAACTCACCGGATCCGCTCTCTTCTTCCTGAAAAAGAAAGAAGACAACCCCCTTGTCAGCCACATCCCAAGTCTGAGCTCCCTTCTACCCAGAGACCCAAACTACCCATTTTGGAAAGGGGCAGAGGCGAGGGGAAGGGGCAGGCGTGGCTGCCCTCCCAGGGCAGGAGGAACAGCGTTAGTGCCGCTCAGCCAGGCTGCAAGACAGTCTCTAGGACTGCAGTTCCCTTACCTGTCCCGGTTGTGCACGGTGGAGTGCCGGATGACGTCCTTCTTGTACACACTGGTGTAACTGCACTCCTCACACTTGTAGGGCTTGCTGCCCACGTGGTTGAACATGTGTTCCTGCGAGGAGCAGAGAGGGGGCCAGTGAGCCCTGAGGCTACCAGCCACCCCTGGCGGGTGTGGGAGCAGGACAGACGGCGCTCACCTTGAGGGAGGACCAGCGCCGGGAGCGGTAGCTGCACTGCAGACACTTGAAGAGCTGCGGGTCGTTGGCCTCGTGCGAATTGACGTGGAAACGCAGATCGTCGTGCGTGAGGAAACGCGAGCCGCAGATCCGACACAGGTAGGGCCTCATCAGGGGCTTGGGTGACTTGTAGTAATACCTGGGGAAACAGGACAGGGGCTCAGAGCTGCGGCGGCAAACGGGCTGGACCGGCCCTGGGCACAGGCCAGAGGGCCCAGCGCCGGCTCGGCTCACACCCCTCACCTGCGCCCCATGTACTTGCGGTATTTCTTGCCCAGGAAGCGGCGGGAG
>NW_010337082.1:0-378 GCF_000700745.2 Antrostomus carolinensis | reverse complement strand
AATGACACACCAATGACACGCCAACAACATGCCAATGACACGCCAACAACACGCCAATGACACACCAACAACATGGCAACAACATGCCAATGACACACCAACAACATGGCAACAACACGCCAATGACACACCAATGACACGCCAACAACACACGGAATACTGGGATGAGAGTGGGACCATACTGGGGACATACTGGGATGAGACTGAGGGGAGGCATACTAAGGGTCATACTGGGATGACAGTAGGACCATACTGGGGTCATACTGGGATAAGACTAAGACTATACTGGGATGAAACTGAGGGGCATACTGGGGTCAGCCTGAGGGGAGACATATTGGGGGTTGTATTGGGATGACAGTAGAACCATACTGGGGATGT
>NW_010337081.1:365-1072 GCF_000700745.2 Antrostomus carolinensis | reverse complement strand
CACCCTCTGCGTGTGGGGCCCTGCTCCTCCCGGCCCCCCGCGCTGCCCCGGATCTCCCTGCACGTACCTGGACGTGGAGGTTGGGCTGGGAGTTGAGGAAGTCAAAGATGCGCTGGTAGTTGAGGAACTGGGCATCCCACTCCTGCGGCTTGTCGTAGCGGAAATCGTCTCCCAGGGGCACCAGCAGCACCTTGCTGCGGTACAGCTTGGACTTCTTGCGGTACTGGTCCAGCAGCAGCTGGGCTCTGCCGTGGGGAGCCAGGAGGGGCCAGGGCATGAGGCTGGCTCCCAAAGGCAGGGCACAGGGCTCAGAGCTGCTTGCCCCTGCCCCTGCAGCACTCACCGCTCTGCCACGTTGGCATCAGTGATGGCTCGGGGAGGCACCTTCCACGGGCAGTTGATCCGGCCACCCGGCAGGCGCTTGAAGTCGAACTGGCAGCAGATCTTGGGGTCCGGCCCACAGGTGTGGGGCACGTCATAGCTGTAGAAGGGCATCATGTGGCAGAAGATGTCGGTGCTGGCCTCTGGGTCTGCAGGACCAAGTACAGATGAGCACCAGCAATGGCTCTGCCTTGCCATTCCTCAAGCAGGGGGACACAGGCAGGTGGGCACAGGGACGGCTGGTGGGGCAGAGCAGACCTCGCACACTGGCTCACCCACCCAGAGCCCAGGGAGCAAACCAGCCTCCCCTGGAGCGCCCAGGCTGT
>NW_010337081.1:0-246 GCF_000700745.2 Antrostomus carolinensis | reverse complement strand
AGCAGGGTCCCCTCTGCGGTCCCCTCCCAGCAGCCTCTCACCCCATGTCTGTCTCCACATGAACTCCAGGTTCCGAGTGGCAGCAAAGTGCTTCGTGATGGCATAGTGCACGCGTTGGATGAGCATTCCCGTCAGGTTGGAGCGCTTCAGCAGGTAGGGCATGGTGGAGCTGTACCCAAAGGGGTCGACAGCCCAGCCCGACCGAGGTGTCACACCTGGGGGCACAGAGACCCATCAGCCCCGCGC
>NW_010337080.1:0-487 GCF_000700745.2 Antrostomus carolinensis | reverse complement strand
GGAGCCCCATTTTGCTTCCAATAACTAAAATAAAAAAATATAATAAAGTGAAATGAGGCAGCAGAGAGGAGCCTGGAGATGATGGAACTGGGGGGACACGGCCCCCAGTGTCCAGGCTGGTGGTGGGACTGGGCTCAGTGACAACACAGAGCAGCAAGAGCATCCTGCACCGGCGGGATGGCCACGGCGGGGAGAAGCAGCTCCAGCTCTGCAACCCTGGGATGAACCTGCCCAGCAGAGCCCAGGTCCTCATCCCTGTACCCCACATGTGCCCCCTGCCCTCACCCCCTGCCCAGCCTGCGCTGGGTTATTTTCACCCCTGTTCCAGTGCAGGGACGGGGCTCGGGGCCCACGCTGGTGCCCACGGCCACAGGGGACTCTGGGGACACAGGAGTGGAGATGCCCTTGGCCAGGTGTGGTGTGGAGCAAGGGGATGCTGGTGCCTCTTGCAGAAGGTGGGAAGGGGTCAGCGTGGCTTGTCCCCACA
>NW_010337079.1:0-287 GCF_000700745.2 Antrostomus carolinensis | reverse complement strand
GGGGCAGAGGGCTGTGGGGCCATGGGTGTGCATCGTGTTGTCCCTGCTGCCTCGTGCCTGGCCCGTGTGCTGGGGAGGATCTGGCCTCACTGGAGGGAGGTGCAGGGTGAACTCACGTGGGTGCTGCCGACGTGACAGTGGCCATGAGCACACGCTGGGACAGAGGACAGCGATGCCCTGGCATGAACCTGCTCCCAGGGATGAGGGGCTGCTGGTGCTGCAGGCCCTACTGCAGCTGGGGTGGGGACATGGGGCTCCCGCCCCCCAGAGGCGAGGGGCAGGCGGGC
>NW_010337078.1:28139-34309 GCF_000700745.2 Antrostomus carolinensis | reverse complement strand
AAAAAAAAATATTATTTTTTCTTTCCTCTCTTTTCTCCCTCTCCACCTCTCACCATGGGCAAGGGGAGCGTTCTCAAAGACCCCTGTGCTGCACCCACATCATCCCTCACTGGTGGCTTCCAGAAGCTGACACACTTGGGACCCTCCTGCTTTTTTTTTTTTCCCCCACTCTCTTCTTTTTAGTTACATTTTAAAACCTATTTCCAGCTGGAGTTTGCCATCGTTTTGGTGACTTGAGTCAAGTCCTGGCTTGTAAGGGCAAATGCCTCCTTGCGTCTCAGTTTCGGGAGAAGCGATATTGCAGAGCTCGGTGTTCAGGGTGGGGGGGAAGAAAAGTTTGAGTGGAGTAGCCCGGCACCAAGTCCAGGCGAGGGGAAACAGGGAGCAATCCTGCCATCTCTGCCAGCGCTCAGCACAGCGGCGTGTGGGCTACCAGCCTCTGACTGAGCAAGCCCATGGCCAGTGAGAACATCCAATTTGGCTTTCCTGGGCTTTAAATCTGTGTTCAACCTCTACTAGCCTGTGGTGGTGTGTTTCGTTTATATTTTGGGTTTTTTTTTTTGTTGAAGAATTGTAATTTTAGTTGTTCCTTTCTAAGAGAAGAATAAATATAAACACCATCACAAGGTCCTCGGCTAGTCCTGCCCCTCGAGAGTGTTTCCAGGGCAGCTGTGGTCTGGGGGTTTCTGCTGGGAGAGCTTTGGCTCTGTGGGTTGGCAGGTCTTCACCTGACATCTCCTTTTCCCCCAAATCATGGTTTGACAGTGCCCTTCGGTGATTTGGCTGGGAGGTGGGAAACGCTGCTGGGTTGACTTGCCCCGAGTTGCTGCTCAGGCTAAAAGCATCTCGCCTGCGGTGTTCCTCGGGTGAGGGTCCTGCTTCCAAAGTCAAACCGACTCCTTTAGGGTGGATCAAATGGAGATATCGGGGATCACCACAAAAACACCCACCTGAGCAGAAATGCCTCTTTTTTTGCCAATGGTTTAGTCTCAGGGATGGCTGTTTGGAGTATTTCCATTTCCTTTGATGCTCTTAGGGCAGACAGTCCAAACCTCTGTCCATACGGGCAGGATCAGGACCCTACGTACACGCTTGCCTTTTCTTTCAGCCCTGACCTCTCCTCTTAGGCTGTAGATGCTAAATAATACGTTGTGTTATTAGTCATGTTGACTTTGACGGGGGCGGAGAGGGGGAGCGTGTGTCACCTTGCTGCTGGCTCGGGGACGGGTTTTCACAGCGGTGCGAATGAAAAACAACTGATTTATCGGCTCATTTATAAATGGATGTGTGCGTATGGCGGGGAGAGGGTGGGTCTTTACACACCAGGAGCATCCAAAGGAAAAACAAGGCTGCCAGCCCAGGACAGCAGCGCTGGGTTGGGTTTATAACTTCTCGGTGTTTGCTTCAGAGAAAATTCCTCTGCCTGTGGGAGCTGGTTGGGGTGCGTGGTCTGGGTTTGTGTCTGCTGCGTGTTGTGCTGCTGCGCGATCACAGAATCATAGAATGGTTTGGGTTGGAAGGGACCTTAAAGCTCATCCAGCTACAACCCCCCTGCCAGCAGCAGGGACACCTTCCACTAGACCAGGTTGCTCAAAGCCTCATCCAACCTGGCCTTGAACACTTCCAGGGAGGAGCAGCCACAGCTTCTCTGGGCAACCTGGGACACTGTATCACCACCCTCACAGCAAAGAATTTCCTAAACTTTATCCACTGGCTTTTGGTCACTGATTACTGGAAAAATCGGCTTTGATTGTAAGGGCGGTGGGTTCTGCAGGTTTTGGAGAAGATCTTTGTCCATTTCTGAAGATGGGAGGCAGGTTGAGTCTGAAAATGTGTGAGCGGTTTGTGAGAGCGAGGGGAGCTTTGTGGAGTGACAGCAGAGACCTTCCCAGTGAAACCAGAGCGGAGCTGGTGTGACCACGGGGCCTGGGTGCTTTTTGGAGGTGGGATGGTCCAAAACCCATCAGGTTCTGACTTTACAGAGTGCCAGGGTGTCTCGCCAAGCCCATCCCATGTCATGACTGGGAACTGGCATTTGCAATTTGAGGGGAAAAAAATAGAGCCAAGCTTGTGGATTTTGTTTCCCTGCACACCAGTATGGGCCTGAGCTGGAGACCAGGGGCAACTGGGAGCCAAAATCGGGCTCCATTACTGTGTGGCCCCATCAAAATCTCAGCTCAGTTTGACATAAAAAATGTAACTCGGTGGAGGTTCCTGGCCAAGTCCTGCCCGTGCTTAGACTCAGATAACCCTGCTGATGTCATGGGGGGAAGTGTGGCCAGCGCTGGGCACTTTTAATAGTAGTATCTCATTTTCCTGCTCGTCTCTAGAGCTGCTGGAAATGCCAGGCGGAGGTTCCTCGTGAGGACAGCACGTCCCTGGGCATCTCCAGGGCTTGACGCTATCACCCTGTGGCTCCGTCTGCTGTCCTGATCCAGGGACAACTGGCAGCCTGATGGCCAGGTCTGTGGGTCTGCCCCATGCCTGCCCCATGTCTGCCTGTGTGGTGCAGGGACCACCACAGCCCCAGCTGAGGTTTATCAACACCTCAGGGTCCTGCAGATGCTGCCTTAGAAGCTGTCTGGGGCTACAGCTCTGCCTTTGGGAGGTTTTGGATGATTGGACATGGCTTGCTTTTGTTCCTCTGGGGCGGCTGTGCTGTGCCAAGTCTCCAGGAAGAGAAAAATTAAGAAAAAGCCATCATGGAAGTGCTTTACAAAGCTGGGGGTATCCACATCAGCCTGGTGGGATGCATGTGCTGAGGTCAGGCTTTGCATGGGGCCAGGTTGAGGACTGATGTGCAAACCAAGGAGCTTGGTTCTTTGGGGAACTGCTTGTTCCCCAGGCTCTGACCATTGCAGTGCTTCCATTGCTTCGTTTCTTTGCCCATTCCTCAAAGAAGGTGGTTGTTATTGGTGAGCAAAAGGGGGATGGTGGGCTTGGGAAGCCCTCAAGGCTTAGCCTTATGGAGGGAAGAAACAGTTAATGGGTGTCCAAGGCCGGTGCTTCCCTCCTGGAGGTCAGTTCACTGGGTTGCAACCTCTGCGAGTCCATCTTCCCACCTGCACGGCTGTGCCAGGGCCGGCTGCAGCTGCTCAGGATGTGGGGTGAGAACTGGTCATGCACAGTCCAGCCAAGTCCGGAGTGGGAACACTTCTGAGGAAAAGAGCAAAATAACCCCATGTCCGGCTGGAGGGGAGCAACTCAGAGCCTGGGGGTTGCGTGGGGTGGAAGAGAGCGTGTGGAGCGTGAGCATCCATGAGACATCTCCGTCCCGTATCCCCTGGCCTTGCCATGGGGCACATGGCTGGGCTGAGCCTGGATGCTGAGCAAAACCCAAGGCGGGTTGGTGGGACCTTGCATCTGGGCTGAGACCTCACCATGATCCTCAATTCTGCTTCTTTGAGCTTCAGAATTGTACAGCTGATATGAAAATCCATAGGGAGGAACAATTCTTGAAAGATGCAGAAAGTGTGATGGCTTGTCTGAGCATCCCTGTGAGGATGGAGGAATCTTCTGCCCCACATCTAGAAGATGCTGGCCGGCTCCATGGGGCTGCTGGTGCCACACCAGAGAGGGGCCTCGTAGGAGCAAAAGATAAAGTGTAGTCATGCCCTGGTCCCTCTTGCCGAAGCATAGTGTAGGGCTTGACCTCTCCCAATTGACATACGCAAAACAAGCGGGAAGGAATTTTTGCCTTTTTCAGAATCTGGGCTGTGACAGTTGAATAAATCCTCTCAGGGTCCCTGAATTTACTCCACGTTGTCCTGCTGTGTTGGAGAGAGCGTTTGTGTTTCTTGTATTTAGGGCATTTTATTTATTTAAAAGGGAGCTGGGGAGAAAGCCACAGAATTTTAGTTATTCATTGCAAATATTATTATTGGCATTTTGCTCCTGGTGGAGGAAAAAAAAAAAATAAAAATCAGGGGGGGAATCAAAACATTTCACTGGAAAATACACCCTGGCTTCGTCCTGCCTACATCTTGAAGGTGAAAATAAATATTTATTAAGAAATAGGTTAAAAACCTTTTTGTTGGAGTATTGAGTTTTGGGAGTAGGGGTGCATCGCCATATGCCAGACACATGCCACCCAGCTGAATTTTTAAATTTTTTTTTAAATTATTAATTTTTTAACTTTTTTTATTTCTTGATTTTTTTTATTTTAATTTTTTAAATTTTAAATTACTTATTTATTTCTCTAGCTATTTATTTATTTATTTTCCAAGGTGGTTAAGAAAATAAACAGCGGAGCTGTGGGTACCGCGGGGCAGGGGCTTAGACTTTGGGATGTTCTTTGGTCCTACCTCTTGCATAGGGTTCTCCTTCCTATGAGGCTCCCGGTATCTTTTAGGGGGGGATCTGTGTATGAGCCGTGTGTTCCCCCAAGGCTCTCAGCTGCCTGAAATCACCGAATCATTCTTGCTATAAATATCCCAGACCCTTCTGCGTGAGGCGGTGAGACAGTGCGAGGCGGTGGCCCTTGGCAAGGGGCGAACAGAGGGTGGTGGTGATGGAGCAGGGATGCCGAGGAGGTCCCTCTCCCCCAGCTGGGCTCCTCTCTGCTGAACTGCTGATAACCAAAGCCAGGGACCTTCCCTGGGAGCTGGGTAACCTAATTGGGCTCTAATTAATCCTCTCGCTCCGATCCCCAGCGCCTCTCTTCCCTCGTCACCTCCCTTTACGGGTGAAGGAACTGGGTTTCTCCTCCGGATCCTCTCTCCGATGGTGCCAAGAGATGCTGGGCAGATGCGGGATCCAACCTGACAATTCCATAATTGCTTCCTAAAAGGCCCAGGTGGGCTCTCAAAAGTCAGGAGAGCTACAAAGCAATAAGGGAGGCAGCCTGGGTGGCTTTATTTTAATTGATTTTGTCAGGAGTTGCTGTATTTTATTACATTTAAAGACTAGACTCTGGGATAACTTTGAACATTTGACACACACACGAAAAGCAGCTTTCTGACATTTTCCTCTTTGCTTGTCTTTTATTTTATTTCTCCCTCCTCCTCCTCCTCCTCCTCAAAGGAAAGCGTGTGCCTGGAGGGAGGGCAGAGGAGGAGGGAGGAGTGGTTGTGTCTCTCCAAAGGCTGCTGGAACATCAAGGCAGCGCAAAGCAGACGAAATAATATTGCAAATAAGGATTTAAAAAACCCTACAGAAGGATCCCCACACATGCCAGCCAGCTCAAACTGCTCGAAGATTTTCAGACAGAAGCAATTTAGCCTGGGAAAATGTTCTATTGTTGAGATGGAAACTGGCTGTGAGAACTTGCCTTTTCTTGACAACGTTTTGCTTAGAAAAAGCAAAGCAAAGTCAGGGAAACAACCTGAGTTTTTATTTAGAGAAGACAGAGCATTTCAAAATGGAGGGTGTTTTCTGAGATAAATGGGGAACAATTCCCTTGCAAGAAAGGGAAGAAAGGCTCCAAATTAAGCCCAAATGCAATTCTCCTCCTTTGAAATTTTGTTTAACATGGAGTTAAAAAATAATCCTGTTCAAACAGACCACTCATAAGCATAAAATGGTTGTTGGTTTGGTTGGTTTGTTGCTTTTTGTTTGTTTTTTTTTTCTTTTTTAGTGATCTACAATAAAAGTTTCAAGGTTGCACCTTGGGGCTGTAATTCTGATCGCAGCCCTGTTTGTGCCAGCTCCTGCCTCTGCACATCAAGAGGGGATGGATTTTAACCTTGAAAAACTCCCGGTCTGCTCAGATGAGATGGATACAGGGTGGGAAACTGAGGCACGCGGGTGCGTCGGAGCAGCGGCGAAGCTGGGAACGGGGCCCGGAGCGAGGGCGTGGGGTGGTTGTGAAACCTCGGCTGGAACGGCAGCTTCCAGCCCCATGGAGCAGATCCGTCTGGGATCTGAGCTCCACAGGCTTTTGAGGGTCTCAGCTGCTGGTAGCCAAAAAAAAACCCCAACCCAAAACCCCTAAGCTGTTTTTTGGCCTGGGCGCATAGAAAAGCTCGTAGATGGGGTTTGTGTGTAAGTCAGGCGCTCCCAAACCGAGGAAGAAACACCCTAAATATTGGTTTGATTAAGCACCGGGAGCAGGGCTTGCATCCCCTCTTTGCTCTAGAGGAAGGTGGATTCTCTCGCTGTGGGCATTGCTCCTTGTTTCGGACTCTAAGGGATTTTTTTTTTAGGTCAGTCTCTTGGTTTTGATGTGCCCT
>NW_010337078.1:11009-28091 GCF_000700745.2 Antrostomus carolinensis | reverse complement strand
TCCCCAGATTGTGTTGGATGTGAAATCACTGAGGAGCAAAGAGATAAAAGGTGCAATACTGATATTTGTGAGCAATAAAATGGTAATGGGATTCCCATCTGGTTATTAACTTTTCGTGGTCTCTTCTTTTGTGGAGTTTTGGCTTTTTCAGCTTTTACAGACTTTTTTTTTGAAAAAAGGTATTTTGGGGGCAGACTTTCTGGGGGAAGGAAAAAAAAAAAAAAGAAAAAAGAAAAAATAAGAGGAGGGGGAGCTGAGGGCAGCCCTGGAGCCCCCCGAGGTTTACAGGCCCCTCAGCTTATGGAGCAAATCCTTTGTACTGGGGCTGCCAGGAGCGGTTAGGGAGGGATGCCCCGTCTAGTTTCAGCTGGCTGTGTAGCGCTGGGCACGAAGGCAGAAACATTTACTTATTGTTTTTCCTTCCATTTTTGGCTGACAAATAAGTGCTGGAAAGTTTTTTTTTGTTTGTTTTGTTTTGGTTTTTTTTTTCGCTGTGAACTATGTGGGCTGCTGGGAGACAATTTTGTTGTGGGCAGCTTGTCTCCTACGTGCCCATTCCGGAGTTGAAATGAGGCAATGGCAGGGATGAAGCAAGAGCGGAAGGAGAAACATGGGAGAGGGGGTGCGTTTCCAGCTGGGATCCACCTGGAAATGCGGAGGTGACAAAGATGGGATTGGCATGGGATGTGATGGAGGAGGCTTGTTGTTCCAAGCGGGTTTGATGGTGAGCAATGGCATGAAGGGACAAAGAGAGGAGCGGGGTCAGAGAGAGGCAGGAGCAGACCCTGGGGGTGTTGTATCAAGCTGGGGAAGCTGTTTTGGCTGCTCCCAGGTGGGTGAGGGATGATGTCAGTGGCTTGCCAGGGCTGTGGCTTCCTTGCCCTGTACCTGGGGAGCAGCAGCTTGTCCCTGAAGATGCATGTGCAGGTGGGGGCTCTTGCAAAAGGGAGAGAGAAGAATCAAAGAATGCTGGTGGTTGGAAGGGATTTCTGGAGATCATCCAGTCCAACCCTCCTGCTAAAGCAGGTTCACCTTAAGCAGGTTGCACAGGAAAGTGTCCAGGTGGGTGCTGGATCTCTCCAGAGAAGGAGACTCCACAACCTCTCTGGGCAGCCTGTCCCAGGGCTCTGGCACCCTCACAGTAAAGAAGTTTTTCCTCATGTTTAAGTGGAACCTCCTGTGTTCCAGTTTGTCCCCATTGCCCCTTGTCCTATCGCTGGCCACTACTGAAAAGAGTCTGGCCCCATTGCTAAACATTGATAAGGTCCCCTCTCAGTCTTTTCTTCTCCAGGCTGAATAGACTCAGCTCCCTCAGTCTTTCCTCATAAGAAAGATGCTCCAGCCCCTTCATCATCATCATCAGGAGACCGGCCCCTTTCCCCATCCTGCCAGACCATGCTGGACTCCCCTTCTGTTCCCACCTCCTCTTTTTGCTGCCCCATTTTTCTAAGTGGAGTGACTTTATCAGGCCTGGGAAGATGTGGGCTCTGCCTCATGTGGTGTTGCTGTGGCCTCTAACACCAGCGAGCAGAGCCCGGCCGGCAGCAGATAACAGCGTATCGGGGCAGGTTGTGCTGGAGATGCTTGCTCACGCCATGGTGGGGAGATGCCCGGCCCCATGTTGTTTGCATCAGTGTTGGGGCTGTTTCTGCAGACCCTCTTGCACCCCATAGCTCCCCTGACACATAACCGCAGGGCTGCTGTGGGGTCCTTAGTGAGGGGTCAGGGGTGTGGGCTAAAAGCAGAAGTCTCTGCAAGGGACCAGGTGACTTTAGCAAGTTTAAAACCGCTGTCTCAGAGCTCTACACCTGCATGGCCAAGCCCTCCCTTTTGACCTGCACTTGTTCGAGTGTGACTTTCAATTGATCATAAAAAAAAATCCAGCGTGATTCACAGCGCTTCTGCCCTCCAGCCTGCCAGGCTCCGTCTCTCCACATTCACTTAGCGTGAGAGAGCAAATTGCCCTCCAGTTCATCCTCCTCCTTCTTAATGGGGAACCGTTGCTTTCTGGGTCTGTCCCCCCCTATGCACTCCTTGAATTATAATACATTAGAGATGGTGGCTTAGCATTTTAATTTAATTTTCTCTCTCTTTTTTTTTTTTAAATTTATTGAGAAAACCCGTTTCAATGCAAGCTCCCAAACGTCAGGGTGGTGAGGAAGGGAGGGAGGTGCAACTCCCTGCTCCATCCCAGCACAGACCCCGTGTGCGTGCGTGTGGCTCACAGACAGTGAAATTGCACCCTAGAGTTATAAAGCAATTGTCTAGCTCAGCAGCAGAATGAGCATGAAATGGTGCAGAAAGCAACTAAATAAAATTGGGTAAGGCAGATGCATGAAAATAATGACGTCTCTATACCGTAGTCAGGCGTGCTTGCTCTTTCTCGCACACGCAGATAAACTTCTGTAACAGACTTTGCATTTATTTTCCCAGGAAACTCTTTTGAAATGGAGATGTGTGTTGGCGTGGTGTGTACCCCTGTTCCCCTCTCCCATGTTTCTGGGACCATCACGCCGTGCCTCGCTGCCCCTCTCTTCCCCTGCTGTTCTCCCCATCTCCTTTCTCCCTTTTTTTTTGTTTTCAGGGCAGGATTTTTATGCTCAGTCAAACACCAAAATGATAACCTTTGCAACTTCATTTCCTTTTGGCTGCAGTGGCTGTGCTGGGCTGGGGGACCACTGCGAGCGGGTGGCTCTCATGGGTGACCTGCCAGATCCCATGCAAATTGGATGAAGAGACACTTTCCTGACTTGCTCTCACTTTGGGGTTTTCTCTTTTTTTTTTTTCCTCCTTGGATGATGGCAGCTGTAGGGGTGGGACCATGTGAGCTGTTGTGTGGAGCTTTAGGATGTGAGAGTGGGGATGGAAAAAGTGGGTGGGTGCACTGACTGTGTCTCTGCGTCTCTGGTGATGTCTGGTGGCACTGGGGCCACCTGCTCCCACCCGATGTATTTATCCGGCTGCACAGGTTAAAAATGCCCTAAATCAGGATCGTGGAGAATTGACCTTAACTGTGATTCCTCCTCAGACACCCTCCCTGGTGCTCTGTGCTGCTGTCCCTGCTCTGACGCTGCCATGGAGCCTTTGGCCTCAGCAGAGGCACGTTCCCCAAATCCGCTCGTGGGAAGCCGATACGTTTCCCAACACGGTCTGATGTTTTGTTCCCTTTGTGCCAGGATCCCCATGGGGCTGGGAACAAGCTGCTAATCTTCCCACCCAAGAGGCCTTTTAGGTGAGATTAAGGTTGTGTCCTTGCTGTCCTCATGTCCTCCTGCCTCCAAAGGCATCACTGGGCACCACTCCATGTGCTCGTGGTGCTGGGGATGCCCTTGCTCTGTGGGGTGCTGCCTGCTGCAATTTCAGAGGGGTCAGAACTGAGCTGGTTGTGGATCCTTTAAATTAAGGTGAATTAAGTCCATCCTTTGCGCTGCTGGGCTTGCTGTGCTGGAGCCTGGGGCTCACTGCCCAGCACCTGTGCAGCAAAACCTCCATCTCTGCTTTTCCTTTGCTGGGACATGTCCCTGGGGTACCAGATTAACCGCTCCAGTGCTTTGCCCGCTGCCTCCCCATCTCACGCAGACCAGTGCGGATCCCACGGATGGATGGGAGCTGTGTGTTGGCTTCCCACCACTGAGCCCAGCAGTGCGGGATGTGTGTGTTCCCCTCAGAATCCCAGAATGGCCTGGATTGGAAAAGGTCTTTAAGATCATCGAGTCCAGTCATTCACCCAATACTGACAAGTCCCCAACTAACCCATGTCCCTCAGCACTATGTCTACACGACTCTTCAATCCCTCCAGGGATGGGGACTCCACCACTGCCCTGGGCAACCCCTTCCAATGCCTCAGAACCCTTTCAGCAAAGAAATTCTTCCTCACATCCCATCTCAACTGCCCTTGGTGCAACTGGAGGCCATTTCCTCTTGTCCTGTCACTTGTTCCTTGGTTGAACAGACCCACCCCCACCTCTCTCCACCCTCCTTTCAGGGTCTTGGTCAGAGCCAGAAGGTCTCCCCTCAGCCTCCTTTTCTCCAGGCTCAACAACCCCAGTTCCCCTCAACCGCTCCTCAGTACACTTGTGCTCCAGACCCTTCCCCAGCTCCATTTCCTCCTTGCTGTTCTGCAAAACCCCAGCTCCTCTGGAGGAGGAGGCTTCCCTGTAGAGATTCCGACTCCAGGCAGACAGATGCTGATACCCTGCTAGCGTTTTTGCTGGTGTGAAGTCACAGCACTGGAATGGAGAGCAGGGAAGCGCACGCATGCAAAAATCAGTGTGAAAGCATAAATCAGGCTGAGAGTGAAAGGTTAAAGAAATCCAGAGGAAGCAGGGTGATGTGTGTGATAGAAAGGGGTTTCCTGTACCTACGCGGGCCACCCAGGCTCTTTTCCTGTCAGGGTAAACCTGCTAAAGCCGAAACTTTCTGCACCCCTAAGCAAATTGTGGTCTGTTGGATGGGCACGTTGTGAGCAAGGCGTGCCAGCTGTGGTGTTAATACTTGGTGCTTTACAGTGTGCTCTCCCCAAGGCTCTGCCCTGGTATTTATAGGATGCCCGGGGCAGGATGCGATGACCTGTATTGGAAGCTGTGCTGCTGCCGTGTAGCCCTAAATCCCCATCCTCTCCACTGCCCTAAATGCCTGTCCCCTCCACTGCCATCATCACTGGTGCTGGTTTTCTGCCCTGGGCTCCACATCAGGGACTGGACATCAGAGGTGGCTCTGGGAAGAGTTAAGACTTAGGGGACAATTACCTGCAGGTCCCCATTTAAGCACTTAGGAAGGCTTAGCTGTGATCTCTGCTGGAGATAACCTGGCCCCAGGCCAGCTGATACCTATTGTTTGCAAATATTGGAGACTTTATCTAAACAGAGTTTCAGAGCAGGAGTCCCAGATGTGCCGGAAGTCTCTGCTGCAGTGTGTTGGGGGGCTGATGCTGTGCAGGGACTTGCTTCTGAGAGATGTAGCACCCCAAATCCCACCTTGCCAGCAGGTTTATCATAGCAAAAAATGCGATGTGCAGTATTTTACCATGAGATTCCATTCAGCAAAATCAGATGAGAGGAAGACTGAAGGGTAATGAAGATGCTACATTAAGAACAGAGCAAATCAGAAAGCATGCATGGATGGCAACATCCTGAATCACACTCTGCTGCTTATAGGGTTGGGGGACACAGATTGAGTTCATTAGGGTTTTTACTTGTGTTTCGAGTTGTGTTTTGGTAGTGGTGCTGCTGTGACCTGCAGCTCCAGGGCTTTGTCTTGCAGCTCTGATACAGCTCTGCCTCAAGATTTCACACTCCTCTTGGGGGAAAAGCCAGCATTTCCCCTATGGCAAGTCACTCCCTCTTCAAGCCTCACCTGTGGGGCAGGTTTAGGCTGTGGAAATCAGAGGCCATCAGTCACCGCAGGCTTTGTTTAGCTTGTGCACTTGGTTTTCTCATCTTTGTTGTTTTTCCGCCTGCGCTGCTGTTGCTGAGGGGTGTTTGGACACTCAGGCACTCTGGTCTGTTGGGTGTTGTGCCATGGGAGCCAAAGCTAGGCAGGCATGGAAAACCATGTCTGGCTTCTCCAACAAGGTTTCACAGCCTCTAGGTGTGTGCAGGAAATGTTGCAGGGCAGGGATTTCTTGCAGCAAGCCCTGGGTGGCAGATAACAGTGTCGGTGCCCATCTAAAACCCCCACCTACGCAAATGGGGAGGCTCCACCTTTCCCTGTACCTTCCCAAAACCCCAGGCATCCTCCCAGGGCTCTTTTTTGGAGCAGTGGCATTTGCTCCTGGATGCTGCCCACCTTGGGGCTGCTGCATGGTGTAGCTCAGCTGCATCCCAGGAATGGTAGATGGGGCTGAGGGAGCCCAAAAACTCTTCTGGGGGATGTAGGAGCAGGCAAGGGCAGCAGTGGTGTGAAGGATGAAGCTCATCCCTGAGAGCAGAAGGATGCTTCCAGTCCTGTCCAAAATGTGGTGACCCCAGATCAGCCCTTTGGAGGGAGGAGAGCACATGTTGGGGTGGAAAAGTGGGTTGGGGTCCTCGGTGCCTGTGCTGGATGGGAAGAGGGAGAGCACAGGGCTGGCCCATGGGGCAGGAGCAGCTGGTCCTGCCAGTTCTCCCCCGTACTGGGCTGGGCTCTGGGAAGCCCCTGAGCTGTACTGGGTCTCTCTGCCACCAGTTCCTCAGGTGGCTTTGTGCAAGTCACCCAGTCTGGGCATCCCTTGGCTCCCAGCTGGGTGATGGGATAATGCTCTTCCTTGGCTGGTCATACTGGCTGGATGGCAAATCTTTGGGAACAGAGACTCTGTAGTGGGGAGAGCACCCAGAGTGCCTGGCGCTGGCTGGGGATAAAAGCTTTGCATGGGAAGGGAGGGCGGAGCCAGCACACTCCTGATTGAATGTGTCTGTACAAATTAATAAGGTAGAAGTGACTCTACAAAAAAAAACAACCAACCAAACAAAAAAAACCAATGCCCTGGCCTGTCCCTGTCAGTGTGGAAATCATGGACACATGAGGACTTACAAATGAATGATTAAATCTGCAGCCTTATTTCAAAAACAGAGGAAATAAACCTCCCCATGCTGCCTGGCCCCGTGTCGGGGCTGGGGGTTGCAAGTGACCCTTCGGCTGAGGAGCCTTTACCTGGGTGGTTTGGCTGGTGTGGACCCCGTGAGCACTGGTGGGATCAGCAGCTCAGCATCGATTTCATTGAATGGGTTTGAGATCACATCAGCTTAACTAAGGACTGAGATTGACCCGCGGTGATTTGCTGACTTTGCTGACTTTATAATCAAAATAATGGTGCAGCTGGGCTGGGGGAGCGGGAGCTTGGAGTTTGTGTCTCTGTGTGGTGGGATGGCTTGAGGCAGGACTGACACCATTTCCAAATTTTCAGTGTATCTTTTGCTGTGGAAAAGGTGAAATCCTGAATGTACCTTGAAGGAGCGTTTAGGAGAAGGACTTTCCATCCCAGCTCTCCCTGTCAGTAGCTACAGAAGAAGAATGTTCTAAGGAGCTATTCATCATTGCAATTATTTTATTAAGAGTACACAGTGTGCTTGGGAGCTGGAATAGATGGAGCTTTGGGATGTTTTCAGCATTATAAATACTGGTTGGTTACATCACCCAGCTTTTAAAAAATGGTATGTGTAGTCCTGGTGAAAGGGGATTTGCAGACAACCTTGAGGAGGAGAGCTGGGTGTCTGTTCCCAGCACGGCTTCTGCCCTTGCATCTCCCTTGGGAGCAATGGGGAGGGAAATCTCTGGGTTCTGTCTCTGCACAGATCCCAGGAGGGGAATTTGTGTGTGGGTGCCCATTGCGGGCCGGAGGTGGGTAAAACAGGCTCCTTGGTGGCAGCCAAATCCATGATCACAGGAGGTGGCTCAGCTCCCACCTGGAGACACAGAGCCCTGTAGCCCACCACTGCTCCTCACTCTGCAAATGCTCCATATAATTCATACTATATATAAAAGCTCCATGTGCTCTGCAGGGGCTGCCCACCTCGGTGACACCCATCCAGTGGCAGAGCAGCCGGTGGCAGGTCCCACGGTGAGCTGGCACCTCCACGTGTGTTATCACGGCTGCGCTCCAGGGCTAAAGTCCACGATGGGAAAATGCCCAGTGGACTTTTAACTGGAGTCATCAGGAGAGTCCAGCTTAGAAACCTTTAACTGTTTCATGGTGATCTCCACCAGAAAGCAGAGAGAGAATTGGGGAGAGGGTGGGCTGCCTGCCCAGGGTCAGGTCCCCATGGTGGGGGTTCATTTGTGGCCATGCCAGGGAGGTGATGGGGACCGTGCTGATGTTGTCACCACACACATCCACCCCTCCACTGGCTTTGCTGTCAAACCCTAAGCTCTTGGCCCAGCTGTGCCATGTGGTATGGACCCTCCAAAATCCAGCTCGGGGCATGTGAAGACTGGACCAGGGTCACTGGACTGTCCTCCTTGGGACACATCTCAGCATGTGTCCCTGCCCTCCTCCCTTGTGCACTCCCTCCTGCTGCGTGACCTGAAAAGATGAACCCTGGCCAATGAGGAGGGGGTGGGCATTGCTCTGCAGCATCCATATCAATGGGGAGCTTCATCTGAAGGTTGAAAGGAGACTTGGCTGCTGCTTTTTTTGCTATTCCAGATGTTGGCTTTGTCTCCTGCTTCAGGCACCTGCTTGCCCAGGGGGGCTTTATTCCAGCATCTTCATCCTTATTCTTCTTGCCCTTTCCCTTGCTTTTGTTTTACTTTTTTTTTTTTTTCCCCCCCTGTAAGTCTTGTTTGCTCTGGGTGGGTCTGTGGGTCCTGAGCAGGTCCCTGCTGCTAACCCAGAGCTCGAGCAGTCCCTGTGCTGAGGAAGAACAGGGTTTTCCCGTCACTCCAGCAAAACCAAACAGCCTCCCTGTCTACGTCATTCGGCCATCGATCTGTCTGCAGTGGGGACAGGAACAGGGCGTGCTCCCCTAAATGGCTTTGCAGGGAGGGAAATTCATACAAGCAGGGACAGAGCAGGATTTGTCCCCATTGAGACCAGCTGAGTGTGGGACAGCATCGCTGGCAGTCCCTGGAGGCACAGCGTTGGGGAGCAGGGAAGCTCCCTGTGTGCCATGTCCTATGTGGAAGTGATTCCCGGGTGAGAAATTCCCACTGTGGAAGCCTTTATTACCGGGCAGAGCTAGGTTTATTTTGTTTATCATCCATTTACTTGGCTTTGGAGGCATGCCCAGATTTCTCCAATTTTGTGTGTGTGGATGTGTGATTTATTAGGATTCAGGGGTTTTTGGGTTTTTTTTTTTCTAGTTTAATTTCACTTCCTCAAGCTGACAGGCCGTTTGAACAAACTCCTTTTGGATGATTTCCTCTATAGTTTTAAAGGGATGCCTAAAAATAAAGAGAAAATGTTGCAACGTGGTTGGCAATTACAAAAACACCCGGTCTGCTGCTGTGACAAACCCCAACCCTGATTTCAGTAATGGAGAGAGCTCAGAGAGTGAAAAAAAACCAACATGATTTCACTTTTGGGTACTTAGAGCTTTTGACAGCACTTCAGGGATCACTGACTTGACTTGTTTCACTGTAGAGCTGATCGTGCCGCAATCCTGCGCACACTTGAGCATGTTCTTAGCATTCTGCATGCGAGTGGTCTCCATTAAAAGAGCTGTGCGTGTCTAAAGCTTTGCCAGCTCCAAGCTTTGGTTTCCTCTCTTTGGCTTGATCTGTTCTGCAGCAGTCAGGAAGAAGGGGAAGAAAAAAAAAAAAAAAACCAATTTAAGAAACATTGGAAAAAGTAATTGCAACCTGCAGAGAATGGGGAGCAGGTAGGTGAGGGCAGAGCACCTGTAGCTGCCTTGAGCTGGGTTTCTTGCTTTTGTTCTTCTGGGGTTTTTTACAAGATGAATTTCGCAATGGCGACGTGACTTCTGAAATAACTTCAGACAGGGTTTTGTCTGGGTGTTCTCCGGCGCTGGGTGCCTGTGGTGCTGGGATGTGGTGGGGAGCCCTGGCAGTGTTGGGGCGATGCTCAGGTGCTGCTTGGGTGCTGGGACCAGGGGAGCTGCTCCATCCATCCTGCTCATGATGCCTGTCAGCAGAGAGATTGAGTTGAAGGAAAACTTCCTTTCCCCCTGTCTAAGCTATAAAAGTGTGAGAGAAAGAGTGAAAGAGATTTCCCCCGGGGATCAGCAGTGATAAAAACCCCTCTCTTTTGAAAAGCAATGAGAGAAAAGAAGTGTGTCTAATCCTCATGGAGAAGAAAGGGAGAACATCCCTCTGCTGTGAGCTGTACAGGGGCTGGAGGGACCCTGGCGTGGATGCAGCGACCTGATGCTCCTGCCTGGCTGGATCCTGCCTGGTGCTGTGGGTGATGCAGGGGAAGGGCCAGATCCTCTGTGCAGGAGCAGAGATGCTTTTGATTGCACATGATCTGGGCAGGTGGTCTTAGGGGAGCTGCTGGGAGCCAGCTGGTGGGTCTGGGTGGGCTGCCAGGCAGTGGGGCAGACAGCAGCGTCGGGCTTTGTGGGCTGCAGAGGTGCTGCTGGCTCTGTTCCCATCCCTACGTTGCTCAATCTTTGCAGGGCAGAAACACGCACAGATTTTCCTTCCCCTTTTACCCTTGACCCTGGAGCTGGAGGAAGCTGGAAAGGGGAGATGCAGCCCCGAGCGAGGAGGGATGCTGGTCCCCAGGGTGAGTATCTGAAGGACTACCACAACCCTGAGGCTTTGAGCAACCTGGTCTAGTGGAAGGGGTCCCTGCTGATGGCAGGCGGGTTGGAACTGGATGAGCTTTAAGGTCCCTTCCAACCCAAACCATTCCATGATTTTATGAGCCCTTGTTGCTTTGTCTCCTGGTACAACCATGTCACCATTTCCTCGGTGACAACCTGCAGTGTCCAGGCATGGCACAAGAGCTGCTGTGTCACCCTGTCAGCAATGGGGCGGTGGCAGCTTGGCCCCTGGTCTGGTGCTTGCAAAGTCTGAGCTGAGGCTGCTCAGTCGTCTTTATTGCTGTTGTGGTTGATGATTTATTTCAAGTGGCATCCACCCTGTCTCGTGACTTGATTCAAAGATAAAGCAAACAGCAGTGTTGTGTGGCTGCTGTGAGCTGGGCGTCCCTTCCCTGAGACCCCAAGGGGTTCCCAGTCTGTGCCCAAACCACATGGATCGTGGACAGGGAGCAGGGCTGCTCTGGGGGGTTGGCAGGAGACCATGGGGATAGACAAATGGCAGCTTCGCAGTGGAGTGACCACTGGCCAGGAGAACGACTCTGCTGGAGATGGAGAGGTGGGTGTTGGGGTGGGAGCCCTTTGCACGCACCTGAGCAGGGTAAGGGGTGACTGTCCCGCTCCTGGCGACCTGCCACCTCACCCATCAGTGGGGTTGAGGCTCCTTTCCAAGACTGTAGAGATTCATCTGCTCGTGATCAACTATCTGTGTCTCGTTGTGCTGAATCGTGATAATCCACAGCCAGGAAAGTCCTTATTACACTGGGATCAATGAGTTTATCTTTAAAAAAAAACAACAACAAAACCCCAAACCACCACCCTGCAAAGAAAGACCCCTTAGGAAGAAGTGAGGGGTGATGGGGTAGTGGTGTGATGGAGCTCTTGTCACAGCCTGGCTGCTGCATTGGCAGCTGGGAAGGAAAATAAAGCTGATATCAGGGTTTGCTTGCTGACTGCATAGCCTGCTTGGCAGTGGTGTGGTTGGCATCATGGGGATGTGTGCCGGGCTTCACCAGCACCCTCACCTTGGGATCTGCTCGCTGTGCTTCTAGGTAAGGATTTTGGAGAGACCGTCAGTGTTTTGGTGTTGGAGAAAGGTGCTGTGCTAGCCAGCGGGCAAGCACAGAGCATCCTTTAGTGTGCTGGGAGCCTTGGTGGCATTGCATGGTGCCTATCATGTTGTGGTGTCACCTACTGCCTGTCTGCTCCTCTTGGTAACAGCGGGAAACTGGGACTGAGATTGTTGAAGATCACCCTGGGATGTTGTAGCTGATGGTTTTGGTGCTGGGAGTTTTTGCCCTGGCCCTTGGGGAGGGGTTTGACAGAGCCCACTGCCCTCGGCTCATACATGGAAGGAGCAAGTGACTCATGAAGCCCTCGCAGAGAAAGGGGAGCAGGAAATTAGCTCACGGCTCTTGTGAAAGAGAGAAGCCGACTCGATACCTATAATTAAAGCGGGTGTCAAGGAGTGAAATACAAATTCCTCAGTGGGCATCTCACTGGGAGGGAAAGCCGTGCCTGCCGGCTGACCTGAAAGTGGCAGCTCTTCCCCAGTGAGGGGCTGCAGAGGGGTCAGGGCCAGGCGTCAGTCCCTTCTCCCATCCCTCCTGGCACTGAGCTGGTGCAGATGACAAGGCCATGTGTGTCCTGTCCCCATCCTGCTGCTTGAGCCAGCATGAAGGACCCAGCTGTGGGGAGATGTGGAACCAGTGCACAGTTGGGACAGTGGATTATCCCAGGCAAAAAACTCCTGGGGAGCACGTGGGGCTTGTCTGGGAGGTGAGGGGTCATTGGGGTTGGAGGAGGCACGTGGGGACCTGTCTTACTGGGGTGCCTGCAGCACTGTCTCTGTGTCACCTCGAGGGCTTTGTTCCCTTAAAGTCCTTGTGTTGACCCCAGCACACCTCTGAGGGGAAGGGAAACTGAGGCACGGGGGTAACATTGTGTGTTTGCTTAGCTTGAGTGCTGAGGACATGCGTGGTGACTCCAGGCTCTTGCACCGCTCCCTTCTTTTCCAGCTGCTCCTACCTGTGGTCCTGGACTGGTGCCAGGAGCACACAGCGAGTGGTGGGTTCCCTCTGGCTGTCCCCCAGCACAGCGCCCTGGCTCAGTCCCCATGGCTGCGAGCACCTTCCCAACAAATATCAAATCTGCTGAGCAGATGGAAAAAAAGAAAGGAAAAAAAAAAACAAAACAAAAAACAAAAACCAACCCAATAATATGAGGAAGAAATGCTGGTGTGTCCTGGGTGGATTAGTCGAGACTCCTCGCTGGATTCCTCCGAAGGGAGGTGCTCGTGCTGGAAGCCAGCCACCAGCCGGGCCTGCTGCATTTTTCCTGGATTCTCTTACCATTTGGGGACTGAACTTTTGTCTGAAAAGTAGGTATTTTTAACTTGGTTATGTCTGAAACTTGTCTTGGCTTCAGGCTGCTCGACTTTCTTTTGGCCCAGCATGTGCTGAGGTGGGTGTGCTGGGAGGTGAGGGTCAGATCCTTCATCCTGGACCATCCCAGGAGGAGGAAGCGAGAGAAGGAAAAGTTTGTTCTGACGCAAAAAAAAAAAAAAATAGTTCCAGAGGTTGCCTCCTACTTGGCCTCATCACCCGACATACAGCAGGAACATGGAGCAATGACACTGGTATGTCAGGGCAAAACCAGCAGTGATGGAGACATCGACAAGAAGATCTGGTGTTAAGATAGTTAGAGGAAAAAAAGGAAAGGGGATAAATATCTCGGGCTTGTAGCCCGCGACATGCAGGACTGACGGACCTAGATACACGATTGCCTTGGAAACAGGCATTGGAGTGCGATATTCCTGTCTCCAGGTGCTGGTTTCCCTCCCAGCTGGGAGCTGTCACAGGACCACCGGCATCGCTGGCCTCTGTGTGCCACCTTGGCTGGCTACCTGGCCATCAGCATGGTAGCCCAAGGAGCCTGGACCCCTCCTGCACCTCAGCCTGGTAGAGCCATATCATGGCCAGTGAGGATAGCACGGAGCTCGCCAGCTCCACAGAGCAGGGATGGTTATTGTAGGGTTGTTTTGGTTTTGTATTGTGGGGTGGTGAGCCAGTGTCCCAGGTTGCCCAGAGAAGCTGTGGCTGCTCCTCCCTGGAAGTGTTCAAGGCCAGGTTGGATGAGGCTTTGAGCAACCTGGTCTAGTGGAAGGTGTCCCTGCTGATGGCAGGGGGGTTGGAACTGGATGAGCTTTAAGGTCCCTTCCAACCCAAATCATTCTGTGATTCTATGATTCTGTGACACGGTGCAGCCCTGCGGGGCTGCTAGCTGGCTTCCCCAGCGTGGGGACAGAGCTTGCCCAAGCCAGCAGGACCATCCGGACTATGTTTTCATAATTAAAGCAAATAAAACAAACCCATATGGGCGTTATTTACAATAGGCACTCGGGAAGAGTCGAGCTGAATATTGTTTCCTCGCTGAGTTTTTCCCTTTGTCGCTCACACATGAGTTTGTTGTTGTTGGCTGTGGGCTTGTGTGCCGGGCTGCTGCCGGCCCACAGCGAGCTGCCCGGGGAGCTGGCATGGGGTGGCTGGTCTGGGCTCTCTGTGTGGGTTTTGCTCCGTGGCACGTGTGGGTTTGTTCCTGGAGAGCTGGTCAAGGAGGATGGCTGTGCGGGGTGGTGGCTGTGGGGTGATTCTGTGAAGTGAAGAGTTGATGCTGCTGCTCATGGGACTTGCTGCTGGTGGGGCAGGGATGGGACTCTGGGAGAAAGGGCAGAGAAGGGCAACGGAGCTGGGGAAGGGTCTGGAGCACAAGTGTGCTGAGTGGCTGAGGGGAACTGGGGTTGTTGAGCCTGAAGAAAAGGAGGCTGAGGGGAGACCTTCTGGCTCTGTCCAAGTCCCTGAAAGGAGGTGGAGGGGGGGGGGTGGGTCTGTTCAACCAAGGAACAAGTGACAGGCCAAGAGGAAATGGCCTCAAGTTGCACCAAGGGCAGCTGAGATTGGATGCGAGGAAGAATTTCTTTGCAGAAAGGGTTCTGAGGCATTGGAAGGGGTTGCCCAGGGCGCCCCATCCCTGGAGGGCTTGAAGAGTCGTGTAGACATAGTGCTGAGGAGCATGGGTTAGTTGGGGACTTGTGAGTATTGGGTGAATGACTGGACTCGATGATCTTAAAGGGCTTTTCCAATCGAGGCAGTTCTGGGATTTTTGGGGTGAAATAAAATGCTGGGTTTTCCTGTGGAGGGCTGGCAGGTGATTTTCCAGTGGAGATCTCGCTCTGAGCCCCACACAGCCAGACAGCACTCAGCATCATGGCCAGACCAAAAACCAGAGCACAGGCAGTGCTGCTCGAGCACCAGCGCAGTGAGCTGTGCAAGGTCTCTGCATGCACGGAGCTGGCTGAGCACACCAGCCCCTACCTAGAGGGGCATAGCTTAGAGCTGAGCTTACGAAGGTAAAATCTACCTAATGAGTGAATGGCAGTTAATTAACTCCAGGGCACTTTATAAACATGAACTGTTTTGCTGTGAGCAGGGTCGGTACAGTTACCCCACCTGACTGAGGTGTGGAGGAGCTCAATAGAGGTGCATCAGCATCACGGCTGCGACTAAAACTGGGGCATAATTCTGCTCCTATTGACATGGTGAACAGTCACCCAGGGTTTCGGGCACTGCAGGGTCAGATCCCAACATTGGCTTCTACCTGCTTTTCTGGGGAAGCAGACTGCACCCCATGGTCTTTGGAGCTTGAGCATCCCTCTGCCTGCTCCTTCCCTGCGTGGATTTTCGGGGGAGGCAGCCGTAGCCGTGGTGCTGTCGGTAACCATCACCCACGCAGGCGATCTCGTGTCTGTTGGCTTTTTACTGTGGTCTCCTGAAGCAGCAGCATCTGCAGCGTGCACAGAGTGGTGGAGGTTTTGCAGGAGAGGGATCCTCCAAGGGCTGGGTCTCCTTGCTGGGTGTGAGTGGGTGGGCAGCAGGATTTGTGCAGGTACAGCTGTTTTTAAACCCCTCTGGATGGAATGGTTTGGCTCTGTGTGCTTACTCGTTGTTTATTTACTTATTTTGGTTTGTAGAGAAGTTTGTAGAAATGCTGCGATCGGCAATTTATTTTGTTGGCTGTTTGGGGAGGGAAGGGATTAAATCTCAGTGGCCCATTGTGCTAGCAGAGCTAATTTTAGGTCTCTGATCTTAAAATAGAAGAAAGGAAAGAAACAAAATAATAATTAGGCGTTTTCCCCTGGGCCAAGGGAACACAGTTTGCTGGTGTTGGCTGACCACCTGCTAGGTGGCCCCAAGGAAGGGACGCAGCTGTCACTGGCCAAAGTCAACACAGGAGGTGACCAGGGCTGCTCCTGGCTGGCAGCAGCCACTGCTGGGAAAAGACGGGGTGGGGACAAGGTGAGGATTGACCCTCTGGTCTAATGGCATCTATAAGGGTGACAGGGGGGAGGTTGTGGTGTTTTGTTTTACTGGATGTATGCTGGGGACCAACAGGAACCCATGGCCATGCTGAGTGAGTGGCTGGTCCTGATGACTTGGGGCTGGTCCAGCTCCTGCTGAGGACCATTCCTGGCCTAGCCAGGTAAGTCTCGTGTCCTCAGACCCCCGTGGCTGTGACACCATGCACAGGAGGTGACCCCAGCTCTGTGTCTGTATCCCTCCCCCCTGGCGTTAAAAGGGCAGAGGAGTGATGTCCCTGTGATGGTTGGGCTCCGTGGAGGCTGGATCCCATTTCATGGTGGGGCTAGTCATCCTGTGAGCAAATATTCTGGCTATATTAAAATGCTTGGGATTTTCTAGCGAATTGAAGCTCTCCAAACAGTGCCAAGAACAATTCAGCAGTCTCCAAAAACAGCTTTCCCTGAGGATTATTGGTTCCTCTTGCCAGAAAGATTGATGAGAACTGGTAGATTCAGGTGACTCAGCCCAGTGTGACCTGACGGTCTCATCCCAGGTACACTGGCCACTTGCTCCCACTGCTGAGCAGGGACCATGCAGTGGGGTCCCCACTCTCCATACAGCCCCAGGAGGAAGCTCAGCAGAGACTGACAGCTTACAGGGCATCTCAGAAACATCCCGTGAGCATGTCAGCACTTTGTAATCTCCTTTCTCCCTTCTCCTTGGGAAACCTCTTGCAAAGGTGCTGACAAATTCGGAGGATGATGCAGCTGAGCTGGTGTGTGAGGTTGTGATGAGCAGCGTGGGGTTGGCTTGGTACCCCCCAAGCACCCACCAAAACTTCCTGCTGCTACCAGAGCCTCTCCACACCTGTAGGAACCTGATGGGCTCGGAGGGGATGGAAACCTGCTCCTAAGTACAGAGCAGGAATAATGTTTTTGGCTGTTACCTTCATAACAAAACCAGGGAACGCTGCAAGCTGCCTTTGAAACCGCCAGAAGTAGCAAAAATGCAAGGCATGTGTTTAGGCAGAGCTGCAGTCTCTGGGTGTTTTTGGAAGAAAAAAAGTATACACAGGGCTGTTTTCTTTTGGTTAAAACCTCTTTTGTGATCCTCCCCCCCCCACCCACCCCCCCGCCCTTTTTTTTTTTTGGATAGCTCTCTAACTTTTAACAGCTCAGGCAGTAGGTGGATGTTTGTACTTGGAGATGTTTTTCCATATGCTTCCCATAGCTCCGCTTGCAGGTTTTGCACATGGGATGGAAGAGAGAGGTAGGCTGATTTAATATCATATGATAATATGAAATTAGCTCCATTTTACATAAATTGAAGACACCCAAGCTCTCTTAGGACTGGGTAGAGCTTGCTGAGGGTTTCTATCCTCCTTCCCCTCTGAGGGTGGGAGCAGGAGCACACATCTCCATGCATGCATGGCTATTTTCTCCCGTAATCCTTTGCCGGCAAGAGGGTGAATTCCAACTCGTGGTGGGAATTTAGGTCAAAGGTGCTTTTAGTTCAGAGGAGTATGA
>NW_010337078.1:0-10978 GCF_000700745.2 Antrostomus carolinensis | reverse complement strand
ATGATCAAATTAGGTCCTTTTGTGTTTGTTTGTGGGGTTTTTTTTTTTTTTTTTTTTTGTTGTTGTTGTTTTTTTGGTTTTTTTTTTTAAGGGACTTGCAAGGTCTGCAAGAACTTGGCAGAGAGATGGTCACATCTTGACCATCCTTAGGTCAGGACAGGGCTGCCTTTGCCTGCGGCAGGGCTGGGATATCAGCTGGAAAGGTCAGAATTGGTCTTCAGCCACGGATATGTTTCTGGCCCTGCCTGGAAGGGAGAGGTGTGGGTGCAACTGGCAGAGCCCCCCAGCCTGTGGCATCCCCTGCCAGTCCAATCTGGGTGTGTTGGCTCAGGGACATCCCTGGCCTGGGGGTTGGAGGGAGATTAAAATCTTGTCCCTTGGGAAAAGAGATGGCATCCTGCTGGTTGTGAGCTGGGAGGTTTCCACCAGCATCCCTGTGGTCTAGGAGAAGGGGGGAGTTTGCTCCTGCTCCTCCATTGCCCCAGCTCTACTGGGAGAGCTGATGGGGTGCCACCCCACCCAGTGTCCTCCACTCTCCGAGTGGGATCCCATGGGACCTTCCTTGGGTCCCACTTGTGCTGTAGTTGCCCTTTGGGTTGGGGTGGGCTTGGCAAAGCACCAGGCTCTGCAAAGGGTGCTGAGCCCTTTGCAGGATGGATGCACCAGCCCAAAGGCACCTACTCCAGGAGCAAGAGGTGGTGGCTGGGAAGAGGAGGGAGGGATGGATGTGGGATTTGAAAACGAGCTGCTGTGCACTCCTCCACACCTCTCCCAGCGGGTCCTGTGTCCTGACACCTCTTTTGCTTTTATGCTGATCCAGTGAACCAGCCATCACTGTCCTTCCCAGCCAGCGTGGGCTCCTGGTCCCCTCTGCAGCTCCTCCATCGCCGCGCTTGAGGCAGCATCGGGCTGGCTGCACTCTCACCCGGCACAAACAGCCGTGAGCGGAGAGAGAGGAGTTGCAGGGAAGTCCTTTTTAGCGGCAGGCTTGAGGAGCGAGGAGGAGACAGTAATTAGGGTTGTGGTTAAGCGCCTCATCCACTGGGACCTCTTGGCTGAGCGGAGATCACCGTACTCATGCCAAAAATCAGCCATTGTGATGCCGAGGTGTTCATCTGCTGCGGTCCATCTCTGTGGGATGGGAACATCCCTGCAGCCGTGGTCCTTCCTGTGGTATTGGGGGGATGCGGGGAATGCTGGGGGTGCACAGGACACCCGCTCTGCTCAGTACTGCCTCTTTGAAATCATTGGAGCTGAGCTGATGGAGCAGAGAGGAAAAGGTCTCTCTGCTGCTCAGACCTCTGGGCTGGCTAATAATAACCTCCCCCAGGCCACCAAGAGCGTTCATTCATGAATGTTTGCAAAGTGCTTTCAGGTCATGGAGGCAGGCGCCGTGCGCGTGGGCTCGCTCCCGTGTCCAGCCATTGCCCACTCCGGGAGCGTGACCCACTGAGTCACCGGGGGGCTGAGACCCGTGGACCATGCTGGATCCCTTTGCCATCCTGCCCAAACCATGCGCAGAGCTGGCTTGTGGGTGAGAGCAGGGGAAGAAAGGGCAGGTACATGGCAGGTTCTCACTGTAAATAGCCTAAAAAAGAAGCTTTTGTGAAGAAATACATTAGTTGTCATCTGCTGTCTTAGCCAAGCTGCTGTAGCCTCTTAAAAACTGTTTGTTTTCATCCCTGACATTAATGTGAGGTCTAAAATAAGAGCTGCAATTTCCAGACACTTTTGCTATTAGTGATAGGCAGGAGTTAACCATTCAAGCTTAAATTAATTGTGCTGTGGTGTGGCTTTTTTTTTTTATTATTGATGCATAATGTATGATGAGAAAAAGTGAAAAAATAATTAAAGTCTGAAGAGCGCTGCATGGATTCATTCATTATGAAATCTGGGTCAGCAGCCGGAGAAGGAAAACAAGGAGGGGGGGCTGCTGGAGTGGAAAAACAGGACTTCAGAAGCGCTGCAGGCATCGGAGGAATTTGTGAAAGGCCCTTTTCAGGCAGCCTGGGAAATCCGAAGTTGCATTGTGGCTGCCCCCCGAGGAGGAGTGTGCCTCGCGGGATTCGGTGGGGTGAGCGGGGCTCCGCACCTCGCTTGTGAGGGGATTCCCTCTCCCGTCTCTGCTCATGGCTTCTCTTTCAGATGTAGGGGTGAGGGCAGGCGCTGCCGTGCTGAGCCAGCAAATCCATGTGGAGATGACTGAGGGGAGAGCCTGGAGAGGTGGAACGGGCTGTGTTGGGTGTTTGAAAAGCTGGGGCTTGACAGCAGTGTGTTTCCAAAAGGCTTCTTGTGCTTTGAGCATCCCCGTACTGTGAGCATCCCTGTGCCACCAGCATCCCCATGCCATGAGCATCCCAGTGCTGCCAGCAGTCCTGTGCCATGAGCATCCATCCCCATGCCATAAGCTGGTGCACCTGGGAGCTTTCTGCTCCTGGTTCTCCAAGCACCCAGCAGGAGGGCTCAGTGCAGGGCTTGTGAGTGGGCAGCTGGGCGTTGTGGACAGGGAGAAGTGAGACAGTGGCCATGCCCAGCTTGGTGCCTGCTTTGCTCACTGGACCATGCTGAGGGGCAGGCAACTTGCAGGCACCCTGCCTGCACTAACCAGCTGTGCATGTACCCAGAAAACCCCGTTTTTCTGTAGCAGTGTGCAAGTCTCCAAGCAGTAGAGTTTGGAGAGCTGCAGTGATGGGTTTGCAAACAGCGACAGGGATCAGAGCTTGGGTCCCGCTCGCCTGCTGGAACTGCCATCCGCCCTCCTGCCTGGCCATGGGCAAGTCACTCGGTTTTCTGTCCTTGTCTAGGACACGGCTAATTGAATTGCAGAGAGTGTGGTTGAAAGTTGGAGTCTTCCCCGTTGGCAGGAAGCACAGAGATTTCAAACTGAGCTTTTGTTCTGATTTAGGACAAAAATACAGCACTTTTGGAATGTAATCACAAAATGGAAATTCCCCTCCTTCCTCTTGCTCTGTGCACAGGAAATACAGTCCGAATTGATCAGACTTTGCAAAGATTTTTGCATTCCTCCTTAGGAAATACTTTCATTGTAGGAGCATTCATCCTTGAGAAATAATTTTCTAACCCAGTCAGATTAAGCGCTCTTCAGAGCAAGGACTCTCCATCCCAGTCCCAACAGAATGGAGATGTGATCCCACTGGGAGTTTTTGGGCTTTTCCTTCAAGCAAATATTAATTCTAGCAGTGATAGGAGAACCTTCCCCTTGTTTTACCCCACTGTGTAGCCACATGAGGCGAGAGGCGTGCAGCACAAACCCAGATTCGTGCACACGCGGCAGCTACTCCCGGGGAAACCCCTCGGTCTTGCTTGTGCACGTGTACGTTTTTATCTTTCTCTGAAGATACATTTCCTCCTCTCTTGCCTATCTACTTGTATCACGTGGAGACCATAAATAAACTGATGTTGAATTTAGATGCTTGTGTTGTAGCAGTGGGGATGATATCATCTTGCGCGCAGCAGACATGGCAGAATGGGATGGGTTTAAGGATGGATATAAATGTGTATTGATCGCCTGGCTGCTGCGGTGCATACGGATCTGCCTTTCCTTCCCAATGAACTTCCCAGATCCAGCTTCGTGCGAGGGCTGTGGTGGTTGTATGAGTGTGGGAGGATCTGTCTTTGCGGAGAAGAGCTGTAGGTTGGAGCTGGGGGGGGTCCCCTCCAGGGTCTGGAGTAGCAGGGCTGCCTGTGGCACATGTCAGCGTGTCCGGGGACATTTGCTAGCAGCATCGCTGGATGTCACACTTTCTCTCAAGGTATCTAGTTTCTCTCTCATTGCCCTCCTGCAAAAGCCATCCTGATTTATTTCCAGGCTACTCAAAAGGGATGCTTTGGGGTGGGGAGTGTTGGGAAGAAACGGTTAAACTGGAGATGCTGGGATGTTTTCCCACATGGTGAATGGTGGGGGAATACAGAACACGTATTGAATCAGAGGGAAGTAATAACGCTTCTAATTTTCCTGTGTGATTTAATAAAAATGTAAATTGACTTCGGGTGGATGACTCACTATGGAGGGTGGTGTCGATCAAGATTAATTGGTGGCTGGGTGAAACCAGTTGGGCTTTGTTCCTTCTCCTCAAAGGCAACTGGAATGGCTCTGCAGTGATGGCGAGGCAGTTGCTTGGCCCCAGGGCTACCAGATACCTGCTGAGCCCCTCAGCCTGTTTGGTCCCAGTGTTTTGGAGCAGGGCACAGGGGGCTGTCAGGTGGGCAGTGCCTTGTGGCTTTATTGGTGAGTGTCTCCCGTTGGGACCCCAAGCCCTGAGAGTGGGTCCTGGTCCCCGTGGGGAGGCAGGTCTCTACCCAGGACTCGCGTCAGGTGGGCAGTGCCTTGTGGCTTTATTGATGAGTGTCTCCCGTTGGGACCCCAGGCCCTGAGAGTGGGTCCTGGTCTCCGTGGGGAGGCAGGTCTCTACCCAGGACTCACTGCTAGAGGAGCTTGGGGCAGGATTTGGCCCCGTAGCAGGAGGGTCTTCCATCTGCCTGCCCCTCCCAGAGCGAGTGGAGCGTGCCAGGATGCTGCACTCTGACCCGGGTTCAGCTCTGGACACTAATGGATTACAAATAACAATAATAAATTACAGGAGATGGGATAATCTACCTACTGTAATGTTGTATTACCATGACTGTTAGTTATATATTAATGTATAATTGTATTACATTAGCTACATATGCATAAACCTCATGCTTCAGGGCCTCAGCCAGCCTTTAACTCTCTGTGATTCACAAAGAAACTTCAGTTGGGGCTGGTTATCCCACGCACTGCCCCTGGCATCGGTGGTACCCTCTGCTGAGGCGTATCCTAAGTTTTTGCAGCCTGGTGCTGCTGTTGAGAGCATCTCTGCTGCCTCATGCCATGCTACCTACATCCCCATCTCCCCAAAATGTGGGTGGGGAGATGCTGTCCTAGAGCAGGAGCAGGGATGCAAAGGATGCTGGGTGTAAGGGATCTGCAGCAGGTCAGGGAGAAGGGGGAAAATAAAGCCCCTTTCATCCCTGGCCCTGTTTATCTTTGGCTTCACACCTGAGTGGCACGTGGGAGGGCTGTGGCGTGCAGTGCTGTGATTGCTCCCCAGCAGATACTTGGCGTGACCAAGACCCAGTTCTGTCGAAAGTAATGAAGTGCGAGCCCTTGCCTTCAGTTATTTTTAATGTGATGAACCCTGCAATGGTTCTGCTCAGACTCTGGTAAATCTGAGCAAACTGCCTTTTGTGTGCAGAGCTTCCCCCCTGCGCTGCTGGATGGCTCGTTTTGGGGTAAATGACTCATTTTGCTGTGAGGCTGGATGGATTCTGCTGTGTTTTTGGGCTCCCCCTTGTCTGATGAGCATGGGTGCAGATGATTTCTGGGAATAGAACTGAGGGTCTGGGGAAGCAGATTGGTGCCAGTGCTGATGCACGGGGCAGCTGGGGACAAGGGGCTTCACCCTGCTGGGATGGGTTTCCAGCCAAGGAGGATAGTCTGGAGGCTCCATCCCTGCCCTGCCAGGGGACAGCCTGGCTTTTAACAGCTCCAACCTGACTTGCTCTGTTTTTCATGCACATGCTCTTCACTGGTCCCATCCTTTGCCGAGTGGTGCCCACAGGATGGGCATTGTGGCATTGGGAGGGATGGGAGATGGGAATTTCTGCCCTGCTCCCCTTCCCATCCTGGCACAGCCCTCCTCACCATCCTGCCTTCAATTTTCTCTCCCCTCTTCTCCTGAGAGAGTGAGAAGCAGAGGCAGGAAGCGCAGCCTGCTGCCAGATGGCTAGAAATGTAGCATCTGTAATACTTTATCAGAAGAAATTACAGCTGAATCGCTCTCCCTGATTAAACAGATCCTCTGCGAGCCAGCTGGACAGTCTCACCCTCTCGCGACAGGAGGGGAAGCAACGGGAGTTGGGGACACAGGGCGGAGGATGGCAGAGGGATGCTTGGATGGGAAAGGGGTTGGACTGACCCCTCCTGCAGTGGGATGTGTGTCTTTTGCACATGCTGTCACCTCCTTGGTCACCTCCTGCTTGGTCTCAGCTCCTGCTCTTCGCTTTCCATGGGTATCCATGGGGTATGGAGGGGCCAGGGGAGAAGAAGGAATGGAAGAGTTGACACTGTCACCTCCTTGGTCACCTCCTGCTTGGTCCCAGCTCCTGCTCTTCGCTTTCCATGAGTATCCATGGGGTATGGAGAGGGCAGGGGAGAAGAAGGAATGGAAGAGTTGACGTTTCTCATTGGTTTTCCAAATTTTTTCCCCTTTAAAAACCTAACACGGTGATGCCAAGCCACAACGTGGGCTGATGACATTTTGTTTGTGGAAGTTGTTGTGGAAAGGCAGAGTGTGAGGGACACAGCAGACGCCTGTGGCTGGGTGTAGCATCACCCCCAGCCTCCCAGCTTGAACTGGGGGAGAGAAATCACAGGAGAGGGTGTCCCGGGCTGGGATGAGTGTGTTCCCTGGATGCGCTGGGGCTGGCACAGCCAGGAGCTGGTGGATTACTGCAGGGTGGGCGTCATCACATGGGGCTGGTGCTGCCAGCACCGCTGCTCTTTACTGCGGATGTCAGACCTTTCATACTGGATGAGCACCTGCAGTTTTCTAGTTACCTGCTTTGTTTCTTTGGAAAGGTGAGTTCAGCATCCCTTCTGCCTTGTGCTCAATCCTCCCCTCTCCTGCTCCTAATTTATCCCCTCATTGGAGGCAGGGGTTATCAAACACACATCCTTTCCAGTGGAAAAAAATAGAGTGGAAGTAGAACCAGGTCCACTGCTCACCTCAACCCATGGCCAGCGATGCCATAAAAGCTCCTGCAAAAAGAAGACAAGCAGCGATGTTTGGCGAGAAGGGAAACCGAGGCAGGGTGGTGATCTGTCTCCAGGATCTGAAAGGTCATCTGCGAAGCGAGTGAGAGGCAGATCCAGAGTTTAAGCCTCTGAGCAACCTGTCCTCTGGCTCACCCTGCCCTCATGCTCGTACCGAGTGCGGTGGCCAAGGCACGGTGCTACTGGTTTCAATGGACTTGGCGTACGGATGACTTTTCTGTGAGTTCACTCTGTCTGGCTGGTGAAACGCAGGCATGGACTGATGCCACTAATTTCCACTAATGCTGATGGAAAAACCTCTTGCTGGCGTGAGTGGGGACCAGCTCCCTAGGCTGCTGCATGCCAGGGGTCAGCGGGGGGGACACGCTGCTGTCCAGAGGATTTTGCATTCAGGTGTATGAAGCCATTTTCTTCCCTGATTTGCTCTTCTGGTACTTGAAATGTTAACCAGATATTTTGCCTAAATGGAAAACAGGAGGAATCTGTATTCTTAAATGCATGGAATTAGCTGTAGGAGGTTTGTGTATGAAACACCTTAAATAGGGGGAGAGAGGTGTTGAGTGTCTGTGTGTGGTGAGGGAAAATCTGGCGTCTGAACGTGGTCTGACACAGGATGCTTTTGGTTGGTACCTGAGCCGTGCTGCATCCCTGTGCCTCCCTGTTGAGCCCACAGGTTCCTTCCCACCGTGGGCATGGATGTGCTCAGCCCTGGTCATCCCTCTCCCCTGGGCAGGGAATAAATGCTTGGCCCAGGAAAGGCACCAAGAAAGCGCATTTTCCACTCAAATCCAGTGGGGTTTAGCTGTGACTTGGGGTCTCCTGGGGCTCAGTGCAGCTCCTTGCTCTTGGGAAGGGTTGTGGCCACGGGGTTCTGTGTGGAGGAGGATGGAGAAGCAGCTTCCCTGGGTGGTGAAACCTTCCTTCCACGGCAACCTCGCAGGGGACTGGACTGGAGGAGGAGAACCATACACCTGGAGAAACATTATCCCTTTCCTTGCTTGTAAATATTTCATGAGCAGATTAAAAATTTAAGCCAAAATGAGCCCAGCCATCAGAAGAAACCGGCTCGGTTTCAAGTTCTGTTTAAGTATTTTTCTTTATAATGTAGCTGTGTCAATTAGAAAATGACATTGCTATTTAAAATGCTGTTCCGTAGCCCTCTTTAATTAAGGTAGCGATATAATACCAATCTGCTCTCATTAATGAATTTTTAACAATCAAAATGAGAGCTGAATGACGCACAGTTGGATTTTCAGCGCGGGTGTTTTCTCCTGGTGCTGCCGATGGTGGAGTTAAAGGAGCAGTGGCTGGCGTGGGAGGAAGGCTGCTCTTCCTCGGGCAGCATTGGCACCGGGCTGAGTGGCTGGAGAAGCATGTCAGATGCCGTGTGATGGGAATCGAGGGGCTTCAGTCCTCCACCGGTATCAGAGAGCCATCCTGGAGGGATAAGGTCCTTTTTGAGGCTGATGGATGGCTTTGTGTGACTTGCGTGGGAGTGCTGTGACAAAGCAAAGACACGCGCCAAGGTCTTATCGTAGAATCATAGAATGGCTTGGGCTGGAAGGGACCTTTAAAGGTCGTCTAGTCCAACCCCCAAGCTCTTGCAGGAGCTTGAGCTTGATCATGGTTTACTCTTCATCCCTCCCCTGAAATGAGGAATGTGGTCGTGAGCCCGGTGACCACTGGATTGCATCCTGCCTGGTGCAGCATGTCCTCACTGCTCGGACTGGCCTGGTGTCCTTGGAGCATCCCCTGGCCCACTTTCCCCTGGAGATCCTGCAACGCTGTCATTTTGCTGCGGCAGCAAAGTGCATGGTGTGTGGCTTTCGACCCAAAATTAATACCTAATTGCAGCCCTCCTTCCCATGAAGTGGGTTTTTTTTGTTGTTGTTTTGACAAGGCAGGACAGATTAAAAGATGCTCCCATACGGTGGCTCGTGCTAATTGTCTCCCATTGTTTGAGCAGGAAGCCTTTTTTCCGCGGTAGCTATTATCTGTGATTGCTGGAGGAGTTCTCTCCCCTCTGGTTCTTCCTTCGAGGAGGCAAAACAAAAACAGGAATTTCTTTGAATAATAAAAAAATTAGCCAGGCGTGAAAAGCTTAAGTGCAATCATTTCCGTGGCCTGTTTTGATTTGAGTTGATATGATTTGTTTGCTCTCTTATCCTTCCTCCTCCTTTCCTCTTTGGCATCTACTCCTTGCTCTGTCCTTTTTGTGATGAACAAATTTGGTATTTTGGGAGAAGCGCATGCAGCATCCCTGGTGTACTTGCTGTTGGAGCAGGATCTGTCCCATCATCTGGCCCGGTGTTTGAGGGGTCCAGCCCTGGCTGGACTGGGGTATGGATGCAGTGGGGGTTGCTGCAAGTCCCTTCCTTGTCCCACTGTCCCCTTGCTCATTGGTGGCCTGGTGATGCTCTTGAGGACTGCACATTCTTGGACGTGGATAAGCCACACGTATATCAAAGTTTGCTTTATAATAGTGTCAAAAGTTTTGCTTTAAGATAGTTTTGTGTCAAGCTGAAGTGACCGGCCTGGAGGGACCACGTCTCCCCCCACCTCCTTTGCCTACAAGAGAGTCAGGCAAGTGGGTTGAGGTTTCCTGGTTGGGTTTTTGTTGCCACAGGGAAGAGAATCGAAGCCTGGAAACCATCTTGTGGGTGAAGGGTGGAAGTGTTAATGTCTAGGAAAACAGAGAGAAAATAGCAGCAGCAGCAACACGCCATCGTCCAAGCCCTGGAGTGAGTCAGTCCAAATCCTCCCAACAGATGGGAAAGGTGACAGGGTTGTGTTTGCCCTTCCTGGCACACGTGTGTCCCAGCACCGCTGGCACGCTGGGCTACCAGCCAGCATGGGCAGTGGCCATGGCCCTGGGGAGCAGGACAACCATCCCAAGAGATCCTGCTCCCTTCCCTTCTTGCAGGGCTGAGAGGGAGAAGAATGTATTCATAGTGGAAAAAAAAGGCAAAAAAAAAAATAAAAGTGATAATTTCAAGACAAGGAGAGAGAAGCAAAGGCGGCTTTGAGCTTTTGCCCAGGAATAGCCAGAGTTCTGCTTGGAGGCTTACATCCCACTGTCAATAATTTAGGAGCTGAATCATCTGCATTTTTGCTGCTCCTGAGACAGCGTCAGGAATAAGCATCCCCAGGGTGTCAGAGGCACATTTTTGAGTGTTGACAATGGACCTGATGAAGAAAAACATCCTAAATGCCATCTAATGCCGACATCCTTGAAGTCTGGACTCCTGTTGCTCATCTCCAGTTCAGACACCTCTCAGGGATGTGTGTGGCCGTGGTTGTTTTTGCAGACAGACTGAGAGATGAGTTAGATGAGCGTGTTCCTCCTCACTCACCTGTGTGCAAACACGCTATGATCTACATGCAGGGATGTGTCCGTCAGCTGTACAGAGCCGTGGGATGGGGTCCCCACTTTTGGAGAGTCCCCCACTACCCTGGCTTACCTGGCAGGCACAGCCACATGTGCCTTGAGCCCAGAGGTTGACATGGCATCACCCTACATCACCCTGTGTGGCAGGACATTTAGTTTCCATGCTCTGCCTTGCACCTCCTGGTACGAGGTCCCATGGGAAGCAGCAGTGGGGCGGGAGGTGTCCATCTGCCCTTGCTGGTGCAGGAGTGCCTGATATGCTGATTGCTGAGGAAGGGGAGATGGAGGAGGAGAAAGAAAGGAGGGTGTAGAGAGGTGGGGGTGGGTCTGTTCAACCCAGGAACAAGTGACAGGACAAGAGGAAATGGCCTCATGTTGTGCCAAGGGGCAGTTGAGATTGGATGTGAGGAAGAATTTCTTTGCTGAAAGGGTTCTGAGGGAGCATGGAGAAAAGGAGGTTGAGGGGAGACCTTGTGGCTCTGTGCAAGTCCCTTGGAGGAGGGTGGAGAGAGGTGTGGGTGGGTCTGTTCAACCAAGGACCAAGGGACCTTGATTGAACTTGATGATCCTAAAGGTCTTTTCCAGTCTGGGCAATTCTGGGATTCTGTGGAGGAGTGGGCTGGTGCAGTCTGGAGGGGCTCTGCTTCAGCTTGTGAGTGGTGTGTCCCGGATGACGCTGGGGCTGTTGGGGGGCTGGGGAGGACTCATTTGGGTGCTGACCCCAGCTCAGCTCAGCGCAGGGAGCAGGTGGAGCGTGCGGCCGGCTGCATCGC
>NW_010337077.1:0-935 GCF_000700745.2 Antrostomus carolinensis | reverse complement strand
GCCCCAAAGAGATGCTCCTCACCCCCCCAGGAAGCCCCTTCCCCACCTGGATGACCTTCTCACAGGTGGCCAACACGTCGGGCTCCCGCTCCCAGCGATGCAGCTCCCGTAGGATCAGGTAGGTCCCCTTGTCCCTCACCGTCTGCCGCCCGCTCTTGGTGGCCATCAACTGCCAAGGAGACAAAGAAGCAGCTTTGGGTAGGGTGTCTGGTGGGGTTGGGACATGGTGACACCAGGAGGGGTGGGACAGTCCCCTCCAAGGTGGGGATGAACATGGGAGAGGGGGACACCAGCTCGCCCTGGCCTGGTGGCAGAGCTTGTTGGCCTTTCCTGCACTGAAACACCAACTGGTTGGGGTGGGAAGGGACTTGTGGAGGTCACCTGCTCCTCAGGTAGGACCATTGTCACCCAGGACCATGCTCAGATGGGTTTTGAGTATCTCCAAGGATGGAGATTCCACCACTGGGCACTTTGTACCAGGGCTCATGGGGGAAAAGGTTCTGATGGCACCTCCTCTGCGTTCCAGTGCGTCCCCAGTGCCTCTGCTCCTGGTACTGGGAGGCACTGGGAAGATCCTGGCTCCTCCTCCCTTCCTCCTCCTCCTCACTCCCTAGAGACATTGGTGACATCCCCCCAGAGCCTTGTCTTCTCCAGGCTGAGCACCCCCAGCTCCTTCAGCCTTTCCTCAAAGCTCCAGTCCATCTCAGTGGCCCTTCACTGGACTGTCTCCATGTTTCTCTTATACTGGAGAGCCCAGCACTGGAACCAGTATCCAAGGTGTGACCTCACCAGTGCTGAGCAGAGGGGAAGGATCCCATCCCCTCCCTCATCCTGCTGGGACATTCCTCCTCATCCTCACGCAGCCCAGGACACCGTTGAACTTATCAGAGAACCAGAGAATTGTTGGTTTGGTTGGAAAAGACCTTTGAGATCAT
>NW_010337076.1:0-4859 GCF_000700745.2 Antrostomus carolinensis | reverse complement strand
GCTGAACCTGAGTGCAGGTACTTCCTCTGTTTTCTTCTGCACAGCTGAAATAAGATGTTTTTCAATGTGAAGCAGTCACTACAGTGCACCTTGCCCTTCTGCACAAGTGCTATTTGAAGGCAGGTGAATAGTATAGACAGCAAAATATAGGGAAAAGCATAATTCCTCCTCATTCTGCATTATCTTCTCTGGTGGGGAGGATGTTTCTGCTCCTGGTCACAGTGCATGTGTGGAATACTTGCCCAAGAAGGTGGGAGTTCAGTTTGCGGAGAGGTTTTCCACCCTGCTATTCCCGAAAGCATCACCAATGGCACATCAGGCCCTTTCCCTTTAACGACCCAGCTCTTTATGTGTTTTCTTTTCATCAAAGCTACAGGGTGCTTTGGGTGAGCAGGAAACCCTGCTGATCTCAAGGCCCTCAGTTTGCTGTGCTTTACTGCTGTGCCTCCCACCTGCAAACTAGTTGGGTGCTCTTGACTCTCACGCCCACTCAAAACACCTCTAGTGTGGAAACACCAACTGCAGGCTCTGCTTGGGGCTGGCATTGTGCGTGTGTGCAGAAATTCAGTCATCCTCCCCCTTCCCTGAGTGCTAATACAAGCAAAGCCGATGGGTGGGGGAAGAAGAGGCAAACTAATTGCTCATGGCTCTGATGCAGCCTTTTCACTTACACATTTTAAATGCTTTCCATAAACTGGCAGGTTACTGAAGAGGAAACTGATGTCTGAAGTGACCTAAAGAAGTACAGCTGAGCCTTAAACAAGGCTCTCCTCCCAGCAATACCAGCCCCAGCAGAGGTTGTGCCCTCATCCCCCTTGCCTTCTAACAAGGTAAGAAGATGACATCCAAGGAACAGAGTCAGCTAGAGATACCTGCTGACAGGACAGGCTTCTCTCATCCACTGTAGAAGGGAGCTAAGTAAAGCACTCATCTACTTCTAAAATGTCTGCTAAATGCAATGAAGACCTAGTACTACAATTAATTTTGTGCAAATTTCTGCTGTGTCAGAAGTACACAACACCTGCAACTTACTGCTGAAAGGGAGAAGCTGCTTCCATGACCCCAAAGGACAACCCTCATGGAGGTGCAGAGAGAGTGGCTCAGGGCTTCCTTCTGCCTCCTTCAGCATCAGTAAGGTGTAATCTACTGCAACCCTCTGCAGCAATCCCTGGGATCTTTTCACAGTTGGAGCACATCCCATTTTAGCCTTTCAAGTGCAGCTTGCATCAATCTGCCTTGGCCTGTGTGCCTGAGCTCCCCCTGTGCAGCCCAGTTGGGGTTTCACTTCATTCCGACCCTGCAGAACTTCATCTGAAATCCAGGGACTGGAGAAAGAAGCTGCCCCAAAGATCTGGGGACATGGGGCAATAGTTTGGAGGGCAGGCAGCTGTGCTGTCCTTCTACCCTTTATACAGTTATTCTTTCAAAATTAAACATATCTGCTCCCTCAGAGGTATCTGTATTCTTCCAACACCCCCTCCATCTTTTTCTTCTGGCTCCTCAAGTCACTAGGAATGGGACCAGTCTTGGGTTTTATTTTGTTCTGGGAAATGCCAGGTCAGGCTGGCTGGCTGCACCATGTACAGCCAGTTTTGTATGCACCCAAGTTTCCTTCTGAGCTTAAAAAAGTGCAGAGAGAAGATGTAGCAGGAATTTGCAGAATGAAGTCTCATGGGAGCAGTGCACCTCAAATGGTGCTGAACGTAACAGGGGACTCGCCACTACACTTGGGTGCTCCATAGAAATAAACACGCAATAGGCCGTTGTAGAACCATGCAGTCAAAATCCCTGAATTAAAAAGAAACAAACAAACCACAAAAACGTAAAACCCCTCCAGAACCTTACAGAATTAAGCAAGAAAACCACTATTGCCATTACAAGCTTGGAGTGGACCATGTATCAATGCCAACTTTTCCACACTGTCCAGTTCGAGCCATTCTTTCCCTCCCTTCAAGATCTTTTCTCTTTCGCATTAAGCAAGCCCAGCCAGCTGCTGCTAACTGGCAAAGTCACAAAACACAGCTAGAGGCTGCTGACCTGCGGTGTCCACACTGCAGGAGCCGATCCTACTGGCCAGGGCCTGGTGAAGCACACAGAACTCAAATGTCCCATTGCTTGTGAGAGTGCACAGAACATGCACACAGCCCAGTCCTCAGGGCCACCCTACCTGCTCGCAGGGCTGAGCCACAGGGAAGGGATAATATTCCTGCAACAGCAGAAAAGGGGTAATTTCCCCAAGATTCTCCTTAGAAAGGAGATGAGACTGCCTAACCAAAAATACATGTGTTTCCCACAACTTTGCTCCTCTAACCTTCTACCTGCAGTCATCCCTGCCTGTGTATCTCTGTGCAGAACACCCTCTCCATTTTCCCAGACCCTTAAAGGCATTATGTAGTTCACACCCAACCTCCTTATCAGGACCCAGCACCCTTCAGCTGCCCCTTATAACAGAAACCCCCTTTGTTCATCTGCCTTTCCTGCTTCCCAGTGCTGCCACTGCACCTGCGGGTGGGTGCAGCCTACGAGAAGCAGGCAGATCCCTGCTGACAGTAGTGGAGCTGTGTCTGGCCACTGAGGGATAGCTTCATGCACAAGCAGGATCCTTCCGGTCTTTGTTAGGAAGATTAAGAACACCAGCCCTTAGTGGTGCTGCTTGGCTACTACCTGAAGATGAGATACCTGTTTGTAGACTGCAACACTGACTTTGGAAAATAGTAAGGTAAGAGGACAGGAGGACTGAGTGGCAGTGGTATTAGTGGAAATCTCCTTGTGGTTGTGGGTGCTCAGCTCACAAAGGGTGGGTGTGCTGTGGGTTGCCCCTTCCCTGGCACTTTGGAGTGACTGATGCTACCAAACACAAACTGAGTGCCTCAACCATAAATGAAATCTGTGTGAGTAGTTCTGCCAAGTACCAATCACTCCACTCCTGCTTACTCTTTCTATTTTTTTTTAAAAAGCAACAAATCCAAAACCAAATAGACCTTTGCAGCTTGCAAAGCTATTGTGGACTTTTCTCCTGCTGCTTGTTGTGACTCCTGTGACTTTTCTAGGGTATATTCAGTAATATGGGGATTTCTTAAATTTGCAGTGCTGTACTGGGTAATAATTCAAGGAAGCTGTGGGAATTGCTGGAATAAGACCAAGGTGGCTTGACTTGTATGGCCCTGTGTGCATTAGTTGTATGGTATAGCCTTCAAACAGCTTAAAGTTGTTATGTGAGAACTCTGTCCTGGTGGGGCTGCCCCAGCTTGCAGCTCTATTCTCATCCTGCACTGCTCCTCCCATCAGCTCTGAGGAGTTCCTTGACTACTTTTAAGTCTTACTTTTTGTAAAATCTGTTTTGATTTGCTTGATGGTATCTCATGTCGGCCAGTGTTTGTCCTGTGATGTGCAAATTTCTTGCTCTTTCATCATGAGAGTAGTTGAGAGCCCTGTGTAAGGACAGACAAGTTAGAAGGAAGAAAGCTGCGAGAAGTGACTCTTTGCTAGGCGTGAGAAGAGCTGTAGGGAAGCTGCAGTTCTAATGCACCCTTCTGCTGGGGTCAGGCTGAAGAAGTCAGGGAGGTCTAAATAACAACGTGGAGATGAATGTGTTTCTGAAAGATGAACCTTGGTAGTCTTGTTCTAGGCAGGTTTCTCTGAACTAATTCCTGTGCTGCTTTGAAATTTAAAAGTGTTTTTCCTCAAAAATAATCGTTACTCTGATTGTCCTGTGGGATGTGGCAAAGGATGAAATGGCGCATAAATCCAAGCACTGCAGTTATCCCTTCCAGAGTCTGTATGCTAACTGCACTGGTACCAAGGCAGCTGCCTGTGTGAGGAGGAGTGGGATAAGAAATGTGCTCTCCTGTGCAGGACTGTAATTCTTCACAGGGTCCCCAGTGTGTTTGTCTTAAAAGCACTGTGATAAATAATCTAATGAATTGCAATTATGAATAGAAATGTCTCCTAGGTTTATAATAGATAATAAGTGTCTAAATACTTGGGAGTCTATTGGAATAAAAATAATGATTCTATTAATATACCTCATAGGTATATTAAAACCTGCCAGACATCATTATGAGGGAGCATGTGGTAACAACGTGAAACCAGTATGATATTCAACAGCAGCCACATAGGAGCTGAAATCCCCTTTCCTCCCATGGTGGATGTCAGTGAGAACAAGGGTTGAATTTAAGTGCATCCTGCCTGATAGCTTGTTCAAGAAAATGAGTGTAATCAGTTATGCCGATCACAGGGGAAGGAAGGCATCAATAACATACAAGTCACTTAACCATTTTTAAAGGCTCTTTGGGAAAGGTGGTTTGCGACCATACTGGCATATTTTGGGGCGTCTTTGCACCTGACTAACCTCTGAGGTACAGTAATTTGTCTCAACTTGAACGTGGCATGCCAGGAGTTTCAAAAGGAAAAAAGATGATGGCACTGACAGATCTGGGGAGCGCAGCTCAGCGCGACTGCTGCGGACCGACAGGTCCCGGCAGCTCCAGGGTCCTGTGCCTCCCAGCAGCGGGTCAGTAGAGCCCTGCAGCGCTGGGGACGGCATCCTGGATCCCACCCCGGCTTGCTCCCTGATCCCTCGCACCAGGGCAGAGCCCGCAAAGGCTCGGCGGGCTCTGCTGCAGAGGCGCACAGACCGCGCTCGGCGGGCTGGGGCCAGACACCCGCCCGGGAACAGGCCACGCTTTTTAGGACCGCACTTCCAAAACCAAAGGCGGCTTTGGCTACAGGCTGAGCCCGCTGGCGAGGCGACAGCCCCTGCGCGCCCCCCTCCCCTCGGTTACCGCTTCGCCCCCGCGCTTCGCGGTCCTTTGCCGGCACCCCCGCCCCGCGCTGCGGAGGAGCGGCAGGAGCCCGCT
>NW_010337075.1:0-1964 GCF_000700745.2 Antrostomus carolinensis | reverse complement strand
GGGATTGGGGGGGGGAAGGACCCGCGGCCGCTGCGAACCCGAGCCAAGGATTTGGGGTGAGCAGGAAGGGGAATCACCCAGCCAGGATCTGCTGGAAGTTGGGGGGTTTATGGGGGTTTTTTTTAAGAGATTTGGGATCTCTCTGAAATTTCCTCGGAAGGACGTGAGGAAAAGTGGGGTTAGAAAAAAACAACAAGTCAGTCCCAGCAGGCAGGAGGTTGTTTGCTTGAGCAGACGATGATGATGATGATGATCTCCGGGCTTGATTCCGTATGGAAAACAACAGCAATATCCCACCAGGAATCTGCCAGCTTTGCTCCACACAAACTTTATGCCTTTTTTTGCCTTTTTTTTCCCCTTTGAGGGGGGATTGGGGGGGGGAAGGACCCGCGGCCGCTGCGAACCCGAGCCAAGGATTTGGGGTGAGCAGGAAGGGGAATCACCCAGCCAGGATCTGCTGGAAGTTGGGGGGTTTATGGGGGTTTTTTTTAAGAGATTTGGGATCTCTCTGAAATTTCCTCGGAAGGACGTGAGGAAAAGTGGGGTTAGAAAAAAACAACAAGTCAGTCCCAGCAGGCAGGAGGTTGTTTGCTTGAGCAGACGATGATGATGATGATGATCTCCGGGCTTGATTCCGTATGGAAAACAACAGCAATATCCCACCAGGAATCTGCCAGCTTTGCTCCACACAAACTTTATGCCTTTTTTTGCCTTTTTTTTCCCCTTTTTTCCTTTTTTTTTCTTTTTTCCTTTTTTTCCTTTTTTCCCTTTTTTCCTTTTTTCTTTTTTCTTTTTCTTTTTTCCCCTTTTTTTCCTTTTTTTCTTTTTTCCCCTTTTTTTCCTTTTTTTCTTTTTTTTCCCTTTTTTTTCCTTTTCTTTCTTTTTTTTTCCATTTTTTTTGCTAGTCTCACTCCTGTCCTCCATCCACAACCATAAGATGGAAGAAAAGACAGGGGGTTTTTTGCATTAAAATGCCAAAAATATTAAGAATTAGCTGGGTTAGCATCCTCCCCTCCCTACCCTGTGCTGGATCAAGCTTCGGGATCAACCCTGATCCCTCCTGATCAGCAAAAACATGCACCATTTACTCTCAAAATCCCATTTTTCCCCTCAAAGTTGAGAAATTTGGCTGCCAATTCCCTTCTAAACGTGCAGGTTTCATTTCCCTCAACAGCCCCAACCCGTGGGAGGCTGAACCAGCACCTCGTTGCCTGGGAAAAAAGGGCTTTTTAATTTATTTTAATTGGTTTTTCCAGCTAAAAAAGATGATTATTAGTAAATTGAAGAGCCTGAGCAGCCTGGTAGTGCCAGCACCTTGTCTTTGCACCGTGCCTCCTTCCGCAGAGATCCAACCAACCGCCAAGCCGAAGGGATTGAACCTGGGAGTCCTCCTGGGACAAGCTCCCTCCTTCCCTCCTTCCCTTTCCCCCCAGGATGATGGGGGGAGTGGGGAATTCCAGTGGATTCTGACAGGTTTTGTGCTCAACAGCCTCCAACACTGAAAAATTAGGGAATCCTCCCCAAACCGGCAGCGCCATGACGTGGCCCCTTTTTCCCTCTTCTTTTTCCCCCTTTTTTTTTCCCCCCATTTTTTTTCCGTTCTTTTTTCCCCACTTTTTTCCTCCCTCTTTTTCCCTTTTCCCCTCCTTTTCCCCCTCTTTTTTCCCTCTTTTTCCCTCTTTTTCCCTCCCCTTTTTCCCCCCTCTTTTTTCCCTCTTTTTCCCCCTCTTTTTTCCCTCTTTTTTCCCCTCTTTTCCCCCTCTTTTTTCCTCCTCTTTTTCCCCTCCTCTTCCCCCTCTTTTTTCCCCTTTTTTACCCTCTTCCCCCCCCTTTTCCCCCTTTTTTCCCTTTTCCCCTCTTTTTCCCTCTTTTTTCCCCTTTTTCTCCTCTTCTTTTCCCCCTCCTTTTTGTTTTCCACTAATTTTTGTTTTCCCCTTTTTTTCACCTTTTCTTTTTTTTCTTCT
>NW_010337074.1:3412-4629 GCF_000700745.2 Antrostomus carolinensis | reverse complement strand
CACGGGGCGGCTTTCCCCTCTCCTGCGGGCTCTGCTGCCCGGGGAGGGCTGGGTGAGCCTGCCTGTCCCCACGCACCCCCCTGCCTAATGGCTTTCCCCCTCCAGCGCCGGTGGGGAGCCGGCTGCGAGGCTGGCTCCCTGGGACTGCCCAGCTCTGAGCAGCTCTGTGCGGGACTGAGCTGGCAACTTTGCGGCCAAAAGGCCTCTGAGTGTTGCACATGCCCAGTCTTGCATCTGCCTTTTGTTTTCTTTCATGCACTGTCTTTGGATTGCAACTTGCCAATGCATCTGTATGTACATAGCTGTACACAGCAAAGAGTGGAATCTCTACAAATATATATATATATGTACACGGGAGGTGCTGTCGTCAGCGGTCATGACTATAGTTTAGGGTTTGCGCCTGCTGAGGGGTTTGTTTTGCCAAACACTGCTGAGTGGAGGATGTTTTTATTGCCCTTTGTATAGTGAAACAAACAAAAGAACAACAAAATGCAAACTTTGCGCTCAGTGCTTTTGTGCTGCTGCCTGCTGCAGGGGCAGGACAGGGTCCCTTGTCCCTGCTCTGCCTGTGTGTCTGTCCAGGGGGATGACAAGGGTCCCGTGTGCCTGGAGCTCGGTCCTACTGTGACAGCAAGTTTCTTTGGGTGCTGAGGGAGCCCACGACAGCCTGAACTTCCACAGCTCAGACCCTGGGAGCTGACACAGATCCAGAAGCTGCTGTCAGGGCACGGCAGGTAAGGCTCAGCAGGCTCTAGCAGAGCCCAGGGCATGCACTGGGTGATGGACACCCGTAACTGGGCTGATTTCTGACTTAGCAATCCAGCAACGCTGCACGGGGGCACAGTTAATCCATCCATTTACCCACCGTGGAGGCACAAGGGTGAGGGGAGCTCTGACACCCGTCCTCAGCCATGCCTCTCCAGCTGCCCTTCAGCTTTTTTTCCTCACACGAGTGAGGTCTGGCCAGCACACAGCCCCTACACACCTTTGGAGAGTACCTCTTTCCTGGGCTTATGCTGCCTGCCCTGCCTTGCCCAGCAACGCCAGCTCACACAGCCCGGAGCCAGTCTCAGCTCTTCCAGTGCTGCCTGCCCGGCCGGGCACTGTGACCTGCACATCTCACCCTGTGCCCAGGGATAACTCCAGAAAACTCCCACCTCCCCACAGGGCTGGAGCTCAGGGTGGGTGTCCAGCCCAGCCGGGCACAATCTGTCCCT
>NW_010337074.1:1979-3380 GCF_000700745.2 Antrostomus carolinensis | reverse complement strand
CAGGGAGCAGCTCCGCTTTTGCAGAATGGAGCCGCTCTCTGGAGGCCACACGGCCATCAGCCCAACAAACACAGTCCCCGGCAAAGGGCACAGGGGACCCACAGGTTGGCAGCTTGGGGACACCCCGTGGAGAATCACAGGCAAGAAACTTGTGAGGAAAGCAGGCACTGTGGGATCATGGAGGAGAGCCCCATGGGACACGATGAGGGTGAGTTTTCATCACCACAAGGGACCAAGGGCAGTGACTGCAACGCCCCCAGCACTGGGGCTTCACAGGTCCTCCAGAACCAGGGACAGTCCCTTCTACAGACCACATCCATTTCCTCCAACCAGGTGGGATTAGAGGTGTTGAAGAGCAAGAGAGCAGGTCAGGAGATGGCAGGGGGAGACCTCTGCTCAGTGCTGTGGTGCCTTGGTGGGACCCCAGAGCCACTGTCCCTGCGATGCTGCCTGCAGCCTGGCTGCCCTGCTTGCAGGGCTGGGAAATAATGAGGGGGGACCTGGAAAAGGGGACAGTGAACTCTGGGGAGCTTGTGAAGGGCAGCACTGGAGAGCTGGAGCTGGGGAGGGTCTGGCGGAGGCTGTGCCAGGTCAGGAGGAAACTTTCTCCCGGGACACAGCACAGTTGCCTCAGTGTTTCTTGCAGCTGCCTCTGCAGTGGCTGCCTGGGGACAGTGGTCCTTTTCTCCTGCTTGTATTAAAGGGTCTGGGATAGGGGGTGAGGAACCTGCCTGCCCCGGAGAGCAGCCAGCTCTGCTGTTGGGTGCCAGGGAGGCAGCGGGCAGGATGGCTCTGCGCAGGGAGAAGGAGGCAGGGAGAGGGGAAAGCATTGCTCGGAGGGAGAGCTGCAGGCAAGGGAGAGCTGAGAATGACAAAGGCAGCCAAGCACTCACCCGCAGTCTGTGTGCCCAGGACCTCTCGCTCAGCTCCCAGCCCGGCGTGCCTGGCCCAGCCAGGACAGTTCTGCAGAGCGTCCGATCACTGCGAGTGCCTCCTGCCTGCTGCCAGCTCCCAGGCTGCCAGGCCACCTTGTCTTTTAAAGGTCACAGCCAGAGGACCTTGCAGTAAATATAAGGTGCTGATGGGAAGCTCTGTTCCAGCGTCGCCACCTCCTCTGACAGCAGGAGGGCTCTGCCTGCTCCTGGTCCAGGAGCCCAGCGTCCCCTGGCTCCAGGAGGTTTGGGAGGGGGCCAGGGCTGTCCTGGCATTGCTGCCGGGAGCAGGGCTGGGACTGCTCCCAACGGGATGCTCCAGGGCAGCCGGGGCCAGTGCTGCATTCAGCTGAGAGGCTGCAGCCCAACTGCTCTGCTAAGCCCTACCTGGCTCTGGACCCACGTGGAGGGAGCAGGAGCCCTCCTCAGAGAGCAGCCTGGCATTTTAACCCTCCCAGCTCCTCCAGTG
>NW_010337074.1:341-1957 GCF_000700745.2 Antrostomus carolinensis | reverse complement strand
TGGCAGCCACTGTGGCTGCCAGCCAGCTGGCAGGACCCCTGAGCCCTTCTTCCTGTCCCCCCAGGGAGGTGACAGTGTCCGAGCAGAGGGTGCTCTGCTGAAACCAGACCCAGCAGCCTTGTGCTGGACTCAGCAAAACAGGTTTCCGCTGAGCCGCAGTATCCCGGGTCCCATGCCGGACATCTCAGCGTGGTGCCAAAATCCCAGGGCCGGCTGCTGCGAGTGCCCTTCCCTGCCATGGCCACTGCGGGAGAGCAGAGCCTTTCCCAGGCCCGCGGCAGCACCAGATGTCTCATGAGATCAGTCAGCCGAGGAGACCGGTCAGAGCTGCCAAGTGTGACAGCTCCATCAGGCCCCTGTGACAGGCAGCGTCCCGCTCCGAGCCCTGTGGCCGGGTGGCCAGGAGGGCATGGCTGGCCCTGGGCATGCAGCCGGAGCGGGCAGCATGATGCTGGGCTCACTGCCTCTCCCTGGCAGGGCACATGGAGCCCTGCCTCTGCAGAGATGCTCAGCAGGGAGGGAGCAGCCACAGAGGCATGTCATCGACAGAGGCATGTCATCGTGGAAGAAGCTGGGTACCCACCTGCCCAGCACACCCACTTTGTGCCAGTGCCCACAGGAGACCTTTTGTACTGACTGGCCAAGTCTCCCAGCCGGATGATGCTGCCATTCCCAACCTCCCCATCTCCAGAAGGATTTAGGGCTCTGCTGGGGGAATTCATAATGGCAGTTTGGCCAAACTCATCCCGACTTCACCCACCTTTTTGGAAGCAAACTTGGCAGACACCTGAGCAGCCCGGGAAGGAGTCCTCCACATGTAATGGCCCTTCCCTGCATCAGGGTACAGGTGCCACTCCTCCTCCTGTCTAAGTGCTCCACTTCCCTGGTCGCCAGCACTGGCTGCTCTGCTCACCAAACCGTATCCATCACCTAGCTGTATCCATCAGAGCCACCCGCCGAGACACCTCCTGCTGCATCAGCAGTTCTCTCCCCGCTGCTCCCGCAGCTGCCAGCGCTGCCCAGCCCACTCTGCCTGTACTTTTCCTGTCTGTGTTGCCAGCTCTGCAGCCCAAACTCCTCAACCCACAAGCACTGCTGGCATCCTCTCAGGGTACCCTGGGATGCCCTGTGAAGCCTCCTGCTTTCCCTCTTCCCTCCTGCTTCATGTGGGAAGGAGAGTGAGCTGCAAAGGGGGCTGGAGTGGGGCTGAGGAGCCTCTCAAAGTGCCCTGGAGCTGGCAGACTCCAGACATGTGGGCAGGACCCCAGGCAGCATCCCTGGGGGTGAGCTGCTCTGTTCTCACACCCAAAAAGCAGCAATCCTGTTCTGGGAAGCCACGCTGTAGTGCTGTACCCAGCAAGGGTGGTACAGCCTCACCTGGCCCCTGGGATCAGCTTTGCTGGGACTTGTGCCTTGTACCAGCAACGACCACAGCCCCAAGAAGTGGTCAGTGCTGTTCCTGCAGCACCTCCTTCTCCTTCCCACCATGGCTGTTCTCAGGATGCGTCACCTCCAGCAAATTGCTGCTCTGCACAGGGCCCTGGCTGTCTAATGGACCTGGGCGCAAAGGTGAAGCTCTATCTTTGCACACCACATCATTGGAGGCCTCCATTAGG
>NW_010337074.1:0-331 GCF_000700745.2 Antrostomus carolinensis | reverse complement strand
TTGTCGCCATTAATGGAAGGGACCCGGCCACTGCCTCTTTGGATGTGGTCTGCTGAAGGTCAGGTCTAATGGACATGATGGTGAGGAAAAGGCTGTGGAGATGTGAACTTGTGTGCAGCCAATTACCCTGGAATGAGCTCACGGTGAGAAAAATAAGTTTTCAGTGTTCCCTTTAGTGCCAGGCAGATTGCCCCTGCCGCCTTGCCCATCAGTGTCCTGCTCTGTGTCCCCATCTGTGTCCCCAGAGCTGTCTGGTGTCCAGCTGGGCGCTAAAGGGGACAGAGAGGTGGGAGACTGGTGGTCTGGGGACCACACCCCGTGTGAGGGCAGA
>NW_010337073.1:0-7624 GCF_000700745.2 Antrostomus carolinensis | reverse complement strand
GACTCGATGATCCTAAAGGTCTTTTCCAACCGAACCCCTTCTCTGATTGTTGTCCCCGTTCAGAAGAGCGTTGCAGAGGCAGTGCCCTGTGCCCTGAGATGTTGAGGTGCTTCTCCGACCTCGGGAGTTGCGGGTTATCTCTGGCCTGAAACCCTCAGGGAAACTCGAGCTTGAATGTGCTTGTTCAGGCATCATCTGATGATGATCCGAGGGCAGGAGCACCTCTCTTATGAAGAAAGGCTGAGGGAGCTGGGCTTGTTGAGCTTGGAGAAGAGAAGACTCTGGGGAGACCTCATTGCAGCCTTCCAGTACCTGAAGGGAGCTTAGAAACAGGAGGGAGAGAGACTTTTTACACAGGCAGACCGTGACAGGACAAGGGGAAATGGTTTTAAACTGAGAGAGGGGAGATTTAGGCTGGATTTTAGGAGGAAGTTTTTCACCCACAGGGTGGTGAGACACTGGCCCAGGTTGCCCAGATAAGCTGTGGATGCCCCATCCCTGGAGGTGTTCAAAGCTGGGCTGGATGGGGCCCTGGGCAGCCTGATCTAGTGACTGGCAGCCCTGCCCACAGCAGGGGGGTTGGAACTGGATCACCTTTAAGGTCCTTTCCAACTCAAACCATTCTGTGATTGTGTTCCTTCTCTTCCCAGTTTGCTCAGGGGAGTTGCATAGACCACGAGCTGACTGTTCCCTTTTGGTGGGGTGGGGGTTGTTGGGTGATGGGCAGCAGGTGGAATCTGCCCCGGGATCCTTCATTACCTGAGGACACTGTACTCTCTCTTCTTACCCAGGGCAAAATATGCTGTCAGTGCTATCAAGAAGAAAGTCAACGACAAGAATCCCCACGTGGCGCTCTACGCTCTGGAGGTAACGTCAGCTCGAAGCGGCAGCGCCGCGGGGCCCGGCTCCCGGGCCAGGGACCTTCCCGGCTTTGATCAGCCGCCTCCGGGGCCGCGCAGCGTCCGGCCCTGGCTGGGGAGGGTCGGAGTCGCCGCTTGGAGTTTGCCTTCTCCTGGCTCTAGCACAGAGGTTTTGTGGCTGGTTGTCAGGCCGTGGGTTTTGTTCTTTAATTCCATCTCAGAGTTAGAAACAGACAAAAGCTGAAACCTGAGACACTGTCCCCGGGGTCTGAGGCACAAAGGCCTCGGTGCTGTGGAAGCGCAGCTCGCTCTCCAGCGCCGTGGGCTCCTCTGGCTTGACTGACACTGCAGCTCGTTCTTAGGCAGTGTCCTCGCCTCGGTCTGCTGGCTGCAGTAACCTGTGACGTGTGCTGCAGCTCACTGCCGGCCACAGAGGAGGAAGAAAGTGTCAGGCTAATGCTGTCCTTTGCCCCTGCAGGTCATGGAGTCCGTGGTCAAAAACTGTGGCCAAACAGTCCATGATGAGGTGGCTAATAAACAGACTATGGAGGAACTGAAGGAAATACTCAAGGTAAATGTATCTTATCTTACTGTTGTTTCTGAATAAGCTTGTAAGAGAAGCAGCAGGAGGAAATGTGTGTGCTCTCTCCTTTGTATAAGGAACAGAAGGGAAACTTCAGAAATGCGTTTCAGAAAAGAGCAGACTGTATTTGTAGATGTGAGGGGATGAGTGTGGGGAGCCAAGGCGTGCCTGCCAGGGAGAGAAGGGATTGTGAGAGCAAAGGCAACGTCTGGCTGTACTGGGGTAGGAACCTGATGTAAAGGCCTGGACCGTTTCATGCTGAATGCTCCCAGGTGCAATTCTTTGCTTGGCTTGAGACAGCAAAGGGAAGCAGAGACATTGGTTGGACCTGAGCAGCGGTGAGGTGAGTTCCCTTCCCATAGGACAGTGTGAGACACACAGGAAGGTCAAGCAGCAAGGTAAAAACTGGCAGAAGCTTCCTCTTTATCACGGCCATTTCACTGGCCTGGGGAATTGTTTGAGGAGCTTTGCAGGATCTAGACCTGGCTGTTTTCCCTGACAAGCTATCACTGACCAGTCTGATAGAACATGATGCCTGCAGGAGCTCTGTGTGTCCTTGGACTGGAGACTTCTCCATGTGAAGTGGAAATGGGAACTTCTGTCTCCAGCTCTTGGCCCCAGAACAGCAGTGCCCAGACAAGAGCTTGTTAGAGTAGCGCTCTTCCTTCCTTACAGCCTCTGTCTTCTGCCAGGAATAGATGACCAGATGACCCAGATATTTGGTGAATGAGCTGTGTGAGTCCTGTCATCTCGCATGCTGTAGCAGGGTGTCTCCTGTCACCTTCCTGTTAGGGCTGACTCAGCCTCCATGCAGGATCCTCTGCTGAGGTAGGGGCACTGCTGCACTGTTTTGGCCAGGTGTAGCAGCACAGCCACTCTGAGCACTGAGGAGATCAGATCAAGAGATTCTGTGGTTCTCTCCAGACCTTGTAACTGCTGCAGACCTGTTCTCCTCCTACGCTTGGAACTTTGCTGCTTCTGAAGGCCCAGTGCTGGTAAAATGGCCTTAGTTCTGCTGAGGTTCAGGGCTGTGACATTTGTGGAATGCAGGATTTTGGCAAATCTTCTAGCAGTTTGGAGCCCCAGGAACTGTCAGTAAGTCACGCTGTGTGGGCTGAGCCCTCGGCTGAAGCAGGAGTTTGACAATGCTCCTCTGCTCCCCGGGGTGTTTCTGGAGCAGCCGGTCAGGTGAACGCACGATGACTTGGTCAGCTGATGACAGGGCTGCTCTCGGAGGCTGGCTGGTGTGGGAACAGGCTCACCCAGTTTCCTCTGGCTCCTTGAACTGTGATACCACCACCTCTGCCTCCAAAGGGCAGGCTTCCCAGCTGTCCTTACCACCTCACATCCTGAGGTAGCTCTGGGTATTCCTGGGCTGGAGGTGCTGACAGCCTGGCACCAACACCCTCCAGGTGCTCTCCAGCTGTGAGCTTGGGGTGTCCTGGCAGCTCTGGGGGGAGGCAGGCCGTGCTGTGCCCAGCTGGGTAGCTGTAGGTCCCGCAGTTTTCTGGGTGCAGATGAGCGTCTCTCGTGAGATGTTGGGCAGGTCAGTCCATGTGTCTGCCCCGGGGAGCAACTGTGTGAGGCTCTGTGGGCATCTCCTCAAAGCATCGTAACTGCAGCTCCTCACGTCGGTCTGTGCTGCTCTGAAGGATGTTTTCTCGTTCGTGCTGGAGGGGGGAGTGGGGAAGCTGAAGGAGTACGTAGTCCCTGCTGCAAATTGTCCTTGTTGCAGCTTTCTGACAGCTCTTACCTTGTGCAAATATTCTAGTGTCTCTTTTTCCATGAGTGGTATTTCTGGCTTCTCTTCTGGGGGATCCACACCATCCTCTGGGTTTCAGGGTCTTTTTCTCAGATTGTTTTTTTTTTTCCTCCTCCCTTTCTGTGCAGAGGCAAGTGGAGACAAGTGTCCGCAGTAAGATCCTGTACCTTATCCAGGCCTGGGCTCACGCCTTCCGCAACGAGCCCAAGTACAAGGTGGTGCAGGACACCTATCAGATAATGAAGGTTGAAGGTGAGGACTCTGTGGGCAAAGGTGGGTGGACAACTGGCCATGCAGCTCTGCTCTGGAGGAGCATTGCAGGATAAGGAATGGGTGTGAGGACCCTGCTTGGTGTTAGCAAAATCTGGGCTTGCAATACTGAGCTTTTTCTTCGTGCCCAATACCCAGTGAACCTTTGGAGTGAGTGAACCCTGCTGCAGAGAGAGGACAGCCCCGTTGTCCCAGGGTCGGGGGCTGCCTCACTCTGGGCCTCCAGCCCAGCTGGCAGCGAAGGGTTGGCAGTGAGAGCTGGAAAGCAGGAGCTGCGAATGTTCTTCAGGGAACTGGAAGCAAATCAGCCTGTCCTCTGGGAAGGGATTTAGAGCGGGGTGGTTCCTTCCTCCCAGGCTTTCATCAGTACCTCCAGGATGGGTCCAGGCTCCTGCTTTCTGACAGTGCCAGTATGGGGCTTGTCCTGGGGATGGCAGCGTTGTCCGTGAGGGAAGGGACACGCTGCTGTCGCTGCCTCTATCTGTGCACCAGAACCTCCACGGGCAGTGGCAAAGCCTGGAGGTCCCGGTCCCCCACTGAGCCAGTGTTGCCACACACTTGCTGTTCGAGGGGTGAGACTCAAAGCCCTGTGTTGGGTTTTTTTTCCCCCCAAGGTAATGAGAAATAAGCCTTATCCAAAGGCCCCGAAGTCCCTTACGGGTGTCTAAGGGAAGTCAGTAGGGGATTGCCCTGCGTGGCTGAGAGCCCAGTGCTTCACAGGCAGCAGCAAGTGCTGTGCAAGCGTTGCCCTGTGGGAGAAGATTGCTGGTAGTTGTGTCAGAGCAGGATAATGGTCAGGGCAGGCGTGCTGAGCTGGATCTGACGTGGGTGGCTGGGACCTACAGCACGAAGCTGTTGGCCCCGCTCCCCCTGCCCTTTCACACGGACACTGTCACTTCTCCTGCAGGTCATGTGTTCCCGGAGTTCAAAGAGAGTGATGCCATGTTCGCTGCAGAACGGGTGAGCTCTGCTGGTGGGGAGGGGGTTGGCACTGCAGGACAGACCCTGCTCTCCTGTCCCCTTCCTTCTAAACCTTCAGTTCTGTCATTCCTCCATTTCACACAGATTAGAGACCTGTCTGGGCACACGCTGCTCCCAGCTGCCATGCAGTCAGTTCTGGGGTGGTGTACAGCAACGCAGCCTAAAGCTACCAGAGGGAGGGGAGAATTGACCAGGACAGGGAGTTAGTCTCATCTTGCCCTCCTTGGTGGCCTTCCAGCAGTGTGGCAGTCTGAACATGGCAGCAGGGTGTTGCTAAAGTGATTGCTGTGCAGACACGTTCCTAGAAAATCTTTTGCTGACTGGGAAAGCATCACAGTCTCTAGGAACACGAGAGGAGAGAACATGGGGGAATTAATATTTCCTGTTGAGCTGCAAATGCTTCCAGTCTCCCCCATCCATTAGAATGCCCTAGTGAGCTGCAGGAGCTCCGGAAGGGCTCGGTGGAGAGGCTCTCCTTGAGGCCCACCTCCTGTCCTTACACAAGTTTCCTTAACCCTGGCAGGCTCCAGACTGGGTCGATGCTGAGGAGTGTCACCGGTGTCGAGTGCAGTTTGGTGTAGTGACACGGAAGGTGGGTGCTGTTCCTGCCCCTCTGGGTTCCCTGGTCCTGCACAGCCCCTGGGAATTGCAGGACTCCCTGAGCCTGCGTGTGCCGGGGCTGGACCGCGTTCACTGGCCAGGAAGTGCCAGGAGTGTCTGAGTGATGTTGTCTAACAGTGAAGCAGCATCTTGCTCCTGCACTGATGTCTCCCATCCTTTGCAGCATCATTGCAGGGCATGTGGGCAGATCTTCTGTGGCAAATGCTCCTCCAAGTATTCCACCATCCCAAAGTTTGGGATTGAGAAGGAAGTGAGAGTCTGCGAGCCCTGTTACGAGCATCTCAACAAGTCAGTACCTTTGTGGCATGTTTCTTTGTGTGCAGCAGCTGGGACTGTGAGGGGAGAAGCGTGGTCTGGACCCCGAAGTCCCTTACGCAGAGCGAGGGTCTGCAGAGCAGAGCGAGGGTCTCCCGAGCTGTGCAGGCTGGGCTGGGTTCCCTTCCTGGGAATGGGGTTTACAGCCATAACGTTGCACAGAGCTGGGGCTGCAGTGCAGAGGAAGGAGCATTCAGTCTGCACTGTCACCTCTTTCTCACTGCAGGAAAGCTGAGGGTAAAGCTGCTGCCACCTCCGAACTGCCCCCCGAGTACCTGACCAGCCCCCTCTCACAGCAGTCCCAGGTGAGGGGCTGCCCTGTAGGTGATCTGGTGACCCTGGCCTGGTTGTTGATCCTCTTACTGACCCTCTCCTCATCTTTCCACATGCAGCTGCCTCCAAAGCGTGACGAGACAGCCCTGCAAGAGGAGGAGGAGCTGCAGCTAGCTATTGCCTTGTCTCAGTCAGAGGCCGAGGAGAAGGAGAGAATGGTTGGTGCCCTGCTTGGTGTCTGGGAGTGGTTGTTGTCGTACAGCCCAGATGTGCTGGGCATCTCCTAGCTGTGCAGTAACAGATCTCTAGGCATGTCCTGGCATGAGTGAGTCACAGGGCCTGTGGAATGAGAGGGTGAAGGCAGAGCCAGGCACGTGCTGTGTTGCAGCCCCGAAACTTGGAAGCCAGCTGTGCCCAAGCTGCAAGCCCTGGGGCTGGGTCTGCCAGCCATGCCTGGCCATCGCTCGGAGCCTGGCCCACCCAGTGTGCCCAGTCTGTTGCTGACTGGGTGATCTGGAAGAGTCTGGACAGTCCCTAAGTTGACTGTTTTCTTCTCTTTTGCAGAGGCAGAAAACAACCTACTCCATGTACCCGAAGGCTGAGCCCACGCCCGTCACCTCCTCAGCCCCCCCGGTCAGCACGCTCTACTCCCCACCCGTGGTATGTTCATGGGCCCTGAGCACAAACTGGCTGGACGCAGCATCTTCCCTGGCCCGAGTCTGCCCTGCTTGGGTCAGATTTAATCCCTGTTCTGAGAGAAAAGATTTGCCCTGTTCAGTCCTTTGCTCTTTCACAGCACCACTGTGTTTTCAGCAAGGTCTGTACTCAGCTGGCCATTTAGGTGCCTCTGCTGCTTCCTGTAGCTGCAGCGTGTGTCTGGCTGAAGGAGATGTCTGTCCCCTCTCAGTCTCGTGCTGGTGCTCGGCACTGGTGGTTGTGCATGGCCAGGGCTGAGGAGGACATCTGTGTGGGAGCTGTGGGTCTCTGATTCCTCTGAACTGGATTTCCCTGTCTGTCTCTTTCCAGAATTCCTCTGCTCCCTTGGCTGAGGACATTGACCCGGAGGTAAGGGTCCAGGCCTCACCAGCCCACGGCACAGGCTCGCTGCCAGCAGGACTGGGATGCTCATCTTCCTTCTCTTCCTGGCAGCTGGCTCGGTACCTGAACCGCAACTACTGGGAGAAGAAACAAGAGGAAGTTCGCAAGAGCCCCACCCCGTCAGCACCTCTGTCCCTCACAGAGCCAGCTGCACAGCCTGGGGAAGCCCACCCTGCCCCGCTCAGTGTTGTTGAGGTAAGAAGGGGCCTGGACCTGAGTCTGGCAGCTTCTGAGGGGCAAGAAGTGCCCAATGCCTTTGTTCAGCCAGGTCTTGCTGCTGGCTCTGGGCGTGGGAGGGCTGAGGCTGACTGCCTGCCCTGTCCTTCCAGCAGCAGTACCAGAACGGCGAGTCTGAGGAGAACCACGAGCAGTTCCTGAAGGCGCTGCAGAACGCCGTCACCACGTTTGTCAACCGCATGAAGAGTAACCACATGCGCGGCCGCAGCATCACCAATGACTCTGCCGTATTGTCCCTCTTCCAGTCCATCAACAACATGCACCCCCAGCTGCTGGAGCTGCTCAACCAGCTGGATGAGCGCAGGCGTACGTGGGAGCTGCGCGGCCGAGGGCGTGGGCGGGTGTCCTGGGCAGGAGCAGGTGGCTGCTGGGGCTCCCGCAGCGCTGGGGTTTGGTGTTCCCGTGGCACAGCCTCTCTGGAGAGAAGCCAGTGTGGTGTGCAGGGTGGTGTGAGTGCTCTGCCCCGAGAGGGTCCCTGAGGCTGTCCCTTCCCTCCCCAGTGTACTACGAAGGCCTGCAGGACAAACTGGCGCAGATCCGGGATGCGCGTGGGGCTCTGAACGCGCTGCGGGAGGAGCACCGGGAGAAGCTGCGCCGGGCAGCGGAGGAGGCAGAGCGCCAGCG
>NW_010337072.1:396-670 GCF_000700745.2 Antrostomus carolinensis | reverse complement strand
GTGTCCCCGTGTCCTCGTGCAAAGCCCTGATGTCCCCACGGGTGTCCTTGTGCACGTCCCCGTGTCCCCACGGGTGTCACCGTGCTTGTCCCCGTGTCCATGTGTCCCCACGAGTGTCCCCACGGGTGTCCCTGTGCTCGTCCCCGTGTCCACACCCGTGTCCCTGTGCACGTCCCTGTGCTCATCCCCGTGTCCCCACCCGTGTCCTTGTGTCCCCACGAGTGTCCCCGTGTCCCCACCCGTGTCCTTGTGCTTGTCCCTGTGCCCGTCCCCG
>NW_010337072.1:0-229 GCF_000700745.2 Antrostomus carolinensis | reverse complement strand
CACCCGTGTCCCTGTGCTTGTCCCCGTGCTCGTCCCTGTGTCCCCACGAGTGTCCCCGTGTCCCCAGTCATGTCCCTGTGCTCATCCTTATGTCCCCACGAGTGTCCTTGTGTCCCACGAGTGTCCCTGTGTCCCCACCCGTGTCCCAGCGCTCATCCCCGTGTCCCCACCTTTGTCCCCACCCGTGTCCCCGTGCTCGTCCCCGTGTCCCCACCCGTGTCCTCGTGCT
>NW_010337071.1:73381-95932 GCF_000700745.2 Antrostomus carolinensis | reverse complement strand
AATCCAAACCGTTCTATGATTCTATGATTTTGGAGGATAATATACAGGAACTTTGTTTAAATATGACTTTTCATAAAGTTGTGTATTCCTTAAAGGAATTTAAAGGAATCATTTATTTAAAGAAAATGGTTTTGTTAGGCTATGGCTAAATTATACAAATACACACAGTCTAATTTCATAGTCTTTTTATTTTGGTCTACTAAAGCTGATCAGAGCTTTTCTAGGGAAATGGTGCCTAGCTATAGAAAAATGTATTTGTCGTAAGAGAAACTTTTATAAAAAATGCACCAGAATCAGTGACATTTTGTTTCAGAAAGTATCTGGAAAAAAAGCTTTTTTCAAGTTCTTTAAAAAATTGATTGTTTCAGAAATTAATATTCTGAATTTGAAAAGAAGAGATAGGATTTAAACACAAGATATTAACAAAATTGAATAAGTTGATCCATCTGAGCAGTTGTCACAATTATGAGGATGCTCCAGCCTGGAACACATTTGACATTATGGATTTTCCAAGGGGAAAAAAATGCCAGTTAATTTCCAGGTAAATTCAAAGTCTTGATAAAACTGAATCTCACTTAACCCTGGGTAATTCCAGTGAAGGCGCTGTCAGGACTCTGAGAACACCAGCCGCCTTCACAGCCCTGCCTGGCCTCAGCAGCAGCTCCCAGGGCTCCTCCAGCCCTGCCATGGCCTTCGACACAGCCTGGGGCTCTCAGCCCTGCCCCAGCCCACCTACCTGGCCACAGAGCCCACTGGAGCTGGTCCCCACCCACGGGCTGATGTCCTGGCCTGGCCTCAGCTGTCCCCATCCCCACAGACATGCCTGAGGCTGCTCCAGGCATGTGGGACAGGCCCATGGCCCTCACAGGGTCAGCCTTGTTCAGTTACCATCTTCCTCAAGAGAGCAGGGTGGATTGTCCACATCGGGAGGAGACTGAAATAAGATTATCACAAGATGACAAATATCCAAACAGTTGGCTCCATTATCATAATTATTATTAATATTATTATCAAAGATAATACTCACAGAGTCCTGATCTTTGGCATGTGATTGAAACTGGTAACAGGAATGCGGGTGATGTTGTTATTGTTGAGAGTACTGTTTGGAGAAAAAAAAAGAGAGAAAAGAGAATAATAGATTGATCTATTATTTACATTTCTTCACCAGCACACTATTTACAGAAACAAGCTGCTAAAACTCTTGGTAATAAATCTGCCAGGCTGTGAGCAGTGAGACATGCTGCCTGATACCTCAACTTGTGACATATTGTGAAAGATATTGCTAGGGCAGAGCAACCAACAGCTGCATAAGAATGGATGAAGGTTACTATTTACCACATCTGAATACCAAGGAGCACAGGAGATGAGTTTTTATTCAGTACTGGAACAGACTTTCTGGTTAAGCCACCACTTTGCTCAAAAACCTGGTGCAACCTGCGTGGAGGAACACCGAACTCGCACACCACAATGTGAAAGCTTTGCACTGAAAGCACTCTCTCACACAAAAAGAAAGCTGTTGGCTCTCACAGGCTTGTTAACACAGCCAGCTTACATGGGCAGACAGCTCAAATTGCCCTTTTGAAAACACATGGATGGATGGGTACCCTTCCTTTGGTTTCCTTATGAAAAAAATACATGAGTAGTGGAACAGACTGTAATAAAACACATCATGACTCAGGCACGTAAGGATTTATTTTGCTCTATCAAAGCAGAGCTTAAAGAGAAAATGATCTCAGCTGCTGGTAGGGACCCCCTTAGTGCTTCTTAGGAAAATGAACTGACTCGATTATCGTCAGCTGAGTGTGCTGCTTCCATTTATGTAGCTCCTAATTATATCAATGACTCTCTAGCAAATTAGAAGCTATAAAGTTTATCAAGATGGCACAGGAAATAGAAAGAACTCCTACAGGGTATAATTGCCATGCTCCAAGTGCACCAAATCTGCAAATACAGTAGCCCAGTTTGTCATGAGAATTGATGGGGCTGGTGATGACTCACAGAATCGTGGGGGTTGGAAGGGACCTCAGGAGATCATCTAGTCCAACCCCTCTGCCAAAGCAGGTTCCCTAGGAAAGTGTCCATGCGGGTTTTGAACATCTCCAGAGATGGAGACTCCACAGCCTCTCTGGGCACCTGTTCCAGTGCTCTGTCACCCCAGGATACTGTTGGCCTTCCTGGCCACAAGGGCACACTGCTGGCTCATGAGCAGCCTGCTGTCCACCAGCACACCCAGGTCCTTTTCCACAGACCTCCTCTCCAGCAGGTCAGCCCCTAACCTGTACTGGTGCATGCGGTTATTCCTCCCCAGGTGAAGGACTCTGCACTTGCTCTTGTTGAACCTCATCAGGTTCCTTTCTGCCCAACTCTCCAGTGTGTCCAGGTCTCACTGGATGGCAGCGCAGCCTTCTGGTGTGTCAGCCACTCCTCCCAACTTCGTATCATCAGCAAACTTGCTGAGGGCAGACTCTATCCCTATATCCAGGTCACTGAGGAAGATGTTAAGCAAGACCAGACCCAGTACCAACCCTTGGGGAACACTGCTAGTTACAAACCTCCAACTAGATTCTGCGCCACTGATCACAACCTTCTGAGCTCTGCCAGTCAGCCAGTTCTCATACCACCTCACCATCCACTCATCAATCCCATACCTTCTAAGCTTTGCTACAAGGATGTTGTGGGGGACAGTATCAAAAGCCTTGCTGAAATCAAGGTAGACAACATCCACTGTTTTCCCCTCATCTACCCAGCTGGTGATGACATCATAGAAGGCTACCAGATTGGTCAAGCATGATTTCCCCTTAATGAAAACATGTTGACTACTTCTGATAACCTTCTTTTCTTCCAAAAGACTCCATGCCTCAATGTGGCCAGTCCTGCTGCTGGCTGCAGCTGCTTCTTTGGAACATGCGGTGTCCACAGCACCACGGAACAGAACAACCTCTGCTTTTATACAAGGAGCAAGGCACTCCACAGGATCACTGTGGTAGAAGATGCTGCTTTTTTGTGTTTGTGTATGTGCTGAAGAAAATACCTGCTGAAGCAACCTAGAGGCACATTACCCTCCCCTGAACTATTTAGTTGTTCCAATATTATGTATTTACATAGGACATTTAATCAAAAGCTCCTGAAGAGTTTTACAGACGTTAACTAGCCCTCTTAGTCATCTGCCAATTTAAGAGCATTTTTACAATTCTGCCTAGAAATCCCTTGGCAAAAACATCTTTTATAACATCTACATCAGCAGATTAAAGCTAATCTGAGAAGGATTAGCTCTTAGATTATGCCCAATTAAAACTGTTTTTCTGGTATGCTAGAAGACACACACGCATACTGGCAAAACCAGGAGGTCGCAGGGCAACACCGCTATGCACAGGCCCATTCAGGAGAGGTGTGTGAGTGGGCTCTGACACACAGTAGCATGTTTGTGTTGCTGCTACACTGCACCCCAGCAGGACAGGACACGATCGCTTTGTTTTTAGGATTGCATCTGGTATTTCAGCATAGTGCTGCACCAGATGGATGCACTATCAATCTGGAGCCAGCTTGGGGGCTGACATACCCATGACAGCAAACTGCAGCAACAGAGCAAAATTACCCTTCCTTTCCAAATCTGTGAGCAGAGCGAATTATGTCAGTAAAAGCGAAGTTTCGGAAATCTGGAATCTGCATGTGAGACCTGTTGCCAGAGATCTGTGTCAGTCAAGTGACTCTTGTTCACACACCAGCCTAACAAGAGCTGTAGGCCTTAATGCATCATGGCTGTATAATATACAGTATTCATTCCAGATCCTCCATAAAACTTGATGCTGACAAAATTTGCACAAGAAACAGATAGCTAAGTATTGGGATCAATGAGTATACAAAATGACGGGTTCGTGTATTCAGTTTCTCAATATGTAAACACTCAGATGCAGTTTATTAGACATTTACTCATAAGATGAAGAGGGAAATCTTGTCAACTTCAGAAGTAAACCTGAAAGTAAGCTCTTACAGTTATCAGCCGTGTCATTTTGTCAGCTGTGCATCACAATCTGCACATGCCACTGCCTTACAGCAACTTCAGCGCTGGAAGTGAACACAATGAGTATCAGTGTACATCTGTAGGGCTGAAAAGCTCTGCCTTTGAATTTCTGCTAATGTCATGATGACAAGACAAATGTCCCACTGTGGCAGTTTATACAGTGCAAAATGAACTTGCCTGTCATACAATTTCCACTGTTCAATTACCTTATTTAACCAGTGATGCAATCTTCTGTGCATAGTTTGTCAAAACAAGCATGTACAATAATTTCAGAAAGTAACAAAACCTCTTATAAGTGTGCATATATATATACATCAACACAGTCACCCCAATATCAGTATTTATTTGCTATCTGCATTTGCACATGTATGGTGGGAAGTTCAAACAAGGCTCACAAATAGAATTTCTAATTGCAACATATTTTTTTTCTGTAAACATGAAAATACAATTCACTCTCTGCCTCAGTTACCTGTTACACAAAAATGAGCTATGCACTTGTTGGAAGGTTTTAGATATACACTGACAAATAAAAGCCACATGTAAAATCAGCTCACAAAAATTAAATCACACACATAGCTGATGTCTGCATAGGTCACACATGGCAATATAGGAGTCAACAGAAGCCACAGGAATTGAAGGGAGACTTTGTATTGATTTCAAAAGGACGTGGATTGGATTCAGGAAAAACAGGACGTGACAGTGAGCTTCCTTCTGTGCTAACTGAGGGTAGAGAACCCATCCCAGTTTCCCAGTGCAATTCTTCATTGGGATGCAGAAAGGTCAGCCTTTACTGTCTGATCTGATGATTCAAAAATATTTTTAAATTTCTTAAAATATTTCTGTTTAAAAGACAAAACATTATTCCAATCACAGAGTATTTCTACTCACAAAATATCAGATAAGAGTGGCTCAGGTTTTGCCCTTAATAAGCAAAGGTTTCCCATAATTCATCAAGAAATATATAAGCCTACTTCTAAGAATCCTAAGTCAGTGCTGAATTAATATACTCCTTAAACACAAATTTCAGGGATAACTCTAGCTGATAGCTATTGCACAGATGACTTAGTAGCATACTATTTCATTGATATTTAAATGTTAACCATAATGAAGGCAATAAAACATCTGTGATAACAGCAATTATTTCAGGACAAAGAAGGCCAAACACTGCAAAGGGCAGTAATTGACAGTGAACTGTCTGCATTACAGCCCAGCTGTAGCTGCAGGAATTTAACTCTGCTGCTCTGATTGTCAGAGCACAAAGCTCCAGGCAGGAAGAACTCTGGCTTTTGAACTGGGACATTTTCAGGAAGAGGTGTGCTCTAGGCGGATTTTTCAAAGCTTTCTCTCACGCATATGAAGCCTTCCCAGCAATGATTTTTAAGAGCTTATGTCCTGACAAGGGTAAGCACACAATACAGTGGCATTTTTAAGGGACATGAAGGGAAAAAATAAATCCTCCTCCAGTCATCCGTTAGCTGTTTCAAGGCCCCAGTCTCATTTTGATCCAAGATTGAAATCCATAAGAACAGAAGCACAAACTCCAGGAAGCTGTGAGAAACAGATGACTTCCAGAATCTTCTGACTCCTCCAACACCATACGAGGAAACTTGTCTTCTGATGCATTCTCCCCAACCTTTATACCACCCACCTCTTCCAGAACCCAATATACCCTTGTCCTTTGAAAAAGCACTGCCCTCTCTTTTAGAAGTCCTCTCCCTGTAAACTATTCACATCCAAGATGCTGAATCAGGACACTGAGGTTATAGACAATATTATTTATGCCAGCAAACTTCCCACCTTGAGCTGTGATCCTTGTCAGATCTTGCAAGCTTAGCAGAAGCAGACTGCAGCAGTCCTAAGGTTCCTCCAAGGACTACTTGGAAGACACAGAACGTGGGATCAGCGATCTTTAAGGTGGTACATCCTCCACCGGTATGTACTGTCATAGTCCCATTGACTTGAATTTACAACCCCAGAGGAACTGCTCTACTAACTCACGCCTCTGCCAGTTGCCCAAACTGGTTAGAGGCACACATAGAGCTGCTTTCTTCCTTCTGAAGAATAAAGCTGATTTATAGCCCCTACTAATCAGTTGGTTTATTTTTTAAAGCAAAGAATGCTTACTCTGCAATCCTGTCATGGTTTGAAAACAATTACCTACCTCCTTCCTCAAACTTTTAGTGCAAATTTAACCACATACTGCATTTCTGTTCTCTTCTGACTTGCTCCAAATTAATGTACACCACTGTAATTCCCTGACAGAGTGTTATCAATTCCAGACTCAGTGCAATTACATTAAAACCATTAAACTATAGAAATGACTGTCATGTTTGTGGGGTTTTTTTTTAAACAATGTTTATGCATTATTCTTTACTCCTTTCTCCACCCTCTTGAATAGGGATACAGGTGTTCAGGGCTAGATGAGAGTCAGGAAAAAAAATTAAACTCCTAATGCTAGAAAAAAATCACACAACTTTTATGCAAGATATTTTGGAAAACAAAATAAAATATTTAAATTTTGAACCCTACTAATAATACAAGTATTTTATTTTAAAAACTCAGGAACTCTAAGCATCTCTTCATATTCCCTAGACTAATTCACAGAGCAGAAATCCCAGGCTGTCAGATTAATAGTCAAACACTCTCAATTCTGTAAATTACAGTGTATACAGAGATTTTGTTTCTCTTACTTAGAATTCAGTTAATGATATAATTACAAGCATATAATGAATATCAGAATGCCTAGTAACTTATTAATCTGAAATAATAATACTTTCATTACAATACATTTAGCCGCTCTGTTCCACTTAAAGACTAAACAAGAAGCAAAAGGATCTTCTGGCAATGATGTCAAAAGAAGTTTAACAACAGAACAGAATTATCTGAAATATTAAGTATTTTATTTCTTCAGTTAGTACTTCAATAAGAAGAATGTAAAATTCTAATTGACTTAACATTTTCCAGTCACATTTTAAGTGGGAAAATACATAGGAGGGTTGGGTTTTTTGTTAAAAACATAACACCATTTCATGACAATACCACCTGCTACATCCCAGCTTAAAAAAAGTTATAGTATCCTATTTTATCATTGGCAAAATGGAAAAACACTATGCCGATGTCAATTTCTCCAAGTACAAGATGTTTTCATAATGTATGTAGATGACTAGCTATGCATCAGTACAACATCCACAGTGATGCTTCTTGTTTACAAACTGAATGGATTAAAATGAAAGGGGAAGGGGAGAACATGGCGCATGCTAAAGACATCCTTTGGTTTCTGACGGTAACAGACACTGATTTTCTTTCACATTCCATTTCTGCAGCTGATTAGCATAAACAGCTAATCAAATTGAGGAATTATATGGTAGATTAAATTTTTGATTAACACTTTTTCCCAAGCCTTAATAAGCATCTACTAGAGGTCTGCTATGCTGGTCCTTCAGGTTTTTGATATACGTCAGGCTTCCGTTGTGTCACATTTGGCTGATCACGGGACTTTGCAGCATTTGCAAATTCTCAGCGAGAAAGAAATATTCAGACCCATTCGCTGATAGGTAAGTGGAGAAAGAGATCTGAAAAGGCACCAGCTCATTTATTATATTTCTGGTTTTGAATGCCTTTTATGTTTGGGCACTAGAGATTCTTGACAGGCTTTGTAACATAGATGATTTGACAACAGGAATCCTGCAAACAACAGTCCTTATTTGGCAGCACATACTTCTTTGTGTCTATGGGCTTCACTCTAAGTTAAACAACACTGTTCATTTCCTTTTCCTGCTCAAAACTCTCTAAACACACCGTGGGGAGAACAAGGTGCTGAATTACCTCACTCTGATAAATCTATATTTTGAAAGTGAGACTTTGAAATGGAGCAGAAAAGCTAACGGGCAAGGCTGACGGGGAGCAGCCATATCAGGCACTGCAGCGCTGGTAGCACTAACAAGTCAAACATTTCCTTCTGTCTCCTTCAATTACACCACTGCTTTATCACAGTATGCTCCTTGGCTGTGTATGCAATCCGTGTGTTGTGTGCCCATAACACCATGTAATTGGGCCTAATGTAAGATTATTATCTATGTGCATGCAATGGATAGCTACAAATGCTGCATCTGCAGGCTTGTACCATTCCCAAGAGTGAATTACTGTCATACTCCCCGATTACTGCTTCTCCCACAACTGCCATGGTTTCCAGGCTTCCTATCCCCAGTGCAACTATACATCCAGTAAATGAGATTGGAAAATTTATTAAGACTTAACCAAGGCCTCTCCAAGCATAATTAAACTCTAATAAATAGTTTTCTTGATAATGTTATTTCTGTTCAGAAATGAGTGAACTGATGCAAAAAAAGATTGAGCAGCTCACCCCAAGTTGCCAGTGGAGCTCAGAAGGGAACACAACAGTCCAGCTCTAGAAGTGGCAGGAAGACAACTTCTCTGAGAACCCAAAGCTTTGTGGGGGAGTGGAATGTTGGTAAATAAAAATATGGGAAGGAATCTTTTCACAGTGAACATATGGACTGAAACTGTTGAACCCATGCAAGATCAGACAACTCCATCAGTATTTATGCACATAAAGAAGAGAATCTTGGGGTCTGAAATACTAGAGATGAAACATGAATTTGGGTAACTGCACCGTAGACCTCTATGTTAACTTATCATTTACTCTTAAATCTCTCTTCAACTACATAAAAAGCCATTTAAAAGGGAAAAGAAATTCCCTGTTCCTTGTAGTCAACAAGGGTTAAGCAAAGCAGTAACAGGTTTAAATTTTGGAAAGGGGAATTGTGATTAGATATAGAGGAAATGTTTCTTACAGTAAGAAGAGGAAAAACACAACAAAGAGCTGCTACAGAGTGTGCAGCCATCAGCAATGGAAGCCTGTAATAAAAGATGAAATGAATCCCTGTCAGGAATGGCATGGGACTTGATGGTCGTGCCGTAGAGTGGGACAAGAGATGACAACTTCAGATCCTGCCCAACCCTTACTTAACCCCTAATTTAACTAACAGCTGGGGCACTTTACCAATTCCAAAAAGTGAATCTAAATCTATTTTTAGTAATAAAACCAAGACTTAAATTTTGTACACTGCCATAATTAATGTTTGTAATTAACTTTGAGACTGTAGGGTAAAAGGAGCTATATTTCCAATAGCTCTTTTCAAAGAGCTATTTTTCACACAGGTCAGAAGGAATTTGCATTAAATATTTACTGCTTCTCCTGGCCTCTGATGAAAAAGCAAAATGGCTTTGGCATTCTAACCCTCAGCACTGAGCACAGTCTTCACCCTTGGCTTGCAAGGCATCCAAGATTTGCTCGTTAGGCAAGGTCCAAAACTCAACTGGATCTCTTCAGAATTTAGGCGAGTCCTGAGTGCCTCTTGTACTCAGTCCTTTGATCTCCCCACGGCCTATTTATGTTAAAGCCCACAACTACCATGTGTGCATATAATGAAAGCAACTGATGCTGCACTGATTAATCCATTACTCTCAACTGTTAGAAAACATAATGATCTCACAAGGGGCCTTATTCACTGACATACAGCAGTAGAGCTACGATCTGACACCTCAAATTAGCAGCAAAAGCACTAACAGCTGGGTTTTGTCTCAATATTTGTACCCAACTCTAAAATGAGTTGGGACTATATAAACGCTATTTTTAAACACAATGTTAAACCAGGCAAATAATGTTCTAAATAGTCTCCAGGTGACATGTAAAATGTGGAAATAAATAAAAATTACTGGTTGCCACTTTGTGGTTTCTGTTCTGGTATTAGTCTTTTGCCAACGTGTTCACAAATGTTCTCATCACAGAAACATGAGAGGCTGTGGCATTGTTAACTTGGGAAGCTGACATCAGAAATATGACTTGTGTCAAGGATTCAGAGGAAAGAAAATGTTCTTTTTAGAAATGTATGGAAAAATAAAATAAATAAGCTTAGTGTGGAATTATGCACAAAACTGCCAGCCATGTTTACTGCTACAATTGCCTGATTCTTCCCATTCTGTGGCTGATTTTAAATTCCATATGACTGTCAGATTTTAACTATTTAAGCTTTTTATAAAAGCCAGATGTTTATGGCAGATTTCCCCCCTCTCCCCCTTGAAGGAGTGAGACTACTTTCAAAAACATCAGGCTTTGGAGAAACTGGGCTAGCGACTGGCTGTGCCTTGGTTGGAGTCTCCAGAACTGGCAAGGTCAGGAGCTGAGGCTAAGAGCAGAGGAGAGGGAAAAAACAGGACCCACAGCTAAGAAACGGTTGGGCAGGTTATCTGGGTAAAGAGAATGGGACTAGGAATCAGCGCAAATAGCTAAAGTAGACAGAAAAAAAATTGTATGGGCCTGTACAATCAAAGATTTTATTGTTGTATGTACACCAGTGGGAAAAAAAGAAAGGATTCTGGTGACTTATGTCTGATGACTGATGCTCAGACCTTTCTAGTGTTATCTTTAGCCCTGCACATATGTATCATTATGCCTGAATTTACTTATTTACACTCACCCATAAACAGATAAAATATGCTAAAACAAGATAAAGCAGGAAATAGAATAGAATAAAATAAAGTAAAATTAAATAAGATGAGCTAAGCCAAGACAGGGTAAAATAAAATATAGTAAAGGCTATACAGAGAACGAAGATACACAATTCATTTAGGTTGTGGACTTCGTTAGATGTTAAGTCCAGAATGTCATTCACATGGTCTTACATGAAACATCTTACCACTTCCCCTTAAGGAAGCCTGCTCTTTCTGCATACAGAAAAACGTACCTATTTGCCCACAATCACATCACCTCTATTAGCAGTACAAAATACTTGTACCAATTGCATCCTCTAATTCTTTCTAATGTCTATTCCCAGTGAGAGCTGAAAAAGTTTTTACAGAAATTTCAATCAGCTTTCCAATATTTACATGACATTATAATTCTAGGCACAAAATACAAATTCAGTCCAGCCTGAAAGGAAATTTTAGTTATAAAAGCATTGGCACAAAGACAAAAGAACACAGGCTAAAATTATTCTGCCACTGCTTTATTTTTAAATTAAGGATTCTCCAATGAGTTATCTTTGTAAACTCAAAAATGGCACAAAAACCACTGTCTTTACTCTTATTGGAATCAAGAAATTTCCTCAAGTCTTTGCTCAAAGGCTGCACATTTTTCAGTACACTGTATTGAGAATGACTGCTGTGGCTCTAAGCCCTAACTACATCCATAATTTTCTGTAAGTATTTGGACACAGAGAAAGAAAAGTATTTCTGCAAACACCAAATAAATGTTTTCACATCACCAGGGTGGTTTTGATATTTCTCTATGGTACCCAGTTTCCAGGGCTGATATTATTGCCTAGAACCACCAGGAACAAGATCAATTATCATAATATCCAAACCAGTGTCCACTGAAGTCAGTGTAAATCCTGTTGCTGATTTCATCCGGGAGTGAATCTAGTCCCTGCAATCAGTTTGCTTAGGCACAGATTTTCACAGGAGCCACAGTGATCAAAAATACAATTGTATTCAATTCCAGCTCACCTAAGTTGTTGTTTGTTTGTTTTTTGTAGAAAAAAAGCCTACCAGAGTGTATTATGGAAAGGATGAAAAAGAATCAACAAGACAGAGTTAGATCACACAAACCTTAAGTTTGACGCATCAGTACTTCAGCTAAATAAAACAGTTTCTCAAGTTCCTGCCTGAACAGTTGTTTCTGTTTAGTCCTTTCTGAAGCTAAAGAAGTCTTATAAACATAATCCAATTCAAACTAACACAGTCCAACTCTATAATTTGAAAGGAGGAAGCAACTTTTGCTATTTGTTCAGGCTGAAGGCATTTAATGATGGAGATTTCCAAGGTAAAAAGTTTCAGCATTCAGTCAGCTGAGTGCTGCGGTTTCCTTACAGGACTTCACCAAAACAAATTCTAAAGAAAGTGATTAAATTTAGATTAGAAAGGAACAGTATCATTCTTCAAAACTGTGTTTTAATTTGTCCCAACCTGAGAACACTGCAACCTTAATGCAGTAGCCTTTTGGTAAAAGCCTCTATTTTAATAGACTTCCTTCCCATAATGAACATCTCCTTTTCATACTTGCCAGTGTAACACACCCAGGAACAGAAAAGCTGTTCCAAGTGGCAAACAGAAATTAGTTGTGGTTTCAGAGCTAGAGAAAGTGACAAAAAATGGACTTTGCATCCATTGTAAGGGGCTATGTGACAATTATTCAGCCTCTTTGGGATGGTCATTGTGTTAGCCTGTTGCCACTTCATCAAGTGCCGCAATGCGGCACTGCCTGCAGGACTGCGGATTCCTGCAGGTCCCACGCTGACCACTAGGACCAAAGGAGGGACCAGCTGGCCAACCCCACGTCTGCAGCAGACAGCTGTTGCTTCAGAACTATGAATATAATAATGACTAGAAATGGCACTGGCAGCAGTTTAGCCTGAGTGTCTGGGTGCCAGTGCAAAAGGTTTTACAAAAGCCTTTCAGGAGGCAGGTGACTGGCATCCATGGAGAGTGGGCTGCTAGAACCTGGGTTTCCATTTCCCCTCAGTGGCAGACATACCAAGCCCTGCAGGCAAATAACAGCTCTTATTCCTTTTGCCAGAGCAGCTCCCTGATTTCAGGAGCTGGTATCTCAGCTATCCTGTGGCTCCCAAGGTCGTTGGCATTCCCACTGGGAGCGGGCAGTGGGAAGAGATCTTTCATAGCTCCAGCAACATGACAATGGGCATGGCGCAGTATGGAGCCACAAAGGCAATTCTCAGCTTTTGACAGCAGAGGAAGAAAAAGAAGCAAATCTTTTAAAGAGGGAACTTCACCCTTACTGTCAAAAATTCCTCCTGAAAAATGCAAGAGACACAGACCATATTTGTGGAATAATTTTGTATTCTAACAGTATGTGATGCCCCTACCTGCAATTCATACATGCTGGAAATTAAGGCTAATATATAGACTAATATAAATCCACATGAATGAAATAGAGAACATGTGATATACACATTCTGTGAATTTAGACTTGCATGTATGAACAGTTGTTAAGGAAAAATTACATTTATAGAGGAAAGAAATGTTTTGAAAGAACAAAGACAACACGTAGTTCCTAGACAAGGGCAATTACATGTTTCTTGGTGAAGCTGGAAAGGGATCTGCTTTCCATCAGGAATTAAACATTGAGTTTTTCTTTTAATAATACATTAGAGAGTACTTGTTTGCATCACACAAGAAAAAGGTCAATATGTTTAAAACCACCTATCTTAGCAATTTTTAAATTTCTCCCAAACACCACCTGCCCATGAGATGCAGCAATACCTGCATATATATTCATGCATGCGTATGCAATACAGCTAAAAACCCATAACAATTTGAATAGTAAATACTCACAGTGTTTCATTGCGTTCAGTCCACAGAGTGAAAAAGCGCAAAATAAAATATACACAAAAAAAAAAAAAATTGAAGCTTTCATAATCTGTTCAGGAATATTCTATAAGGACAAGAAGTAGCTAAATAAGAGTCAGTTGTTCTCCATACATGGCTGTTTCTCTGTAATATCTGCATACATACAAAATAAAATATAACTGCCATTGTGGATGGTCCGCCCTAACTGTTTCAGCCCAAGTATTAGCTGAAGTGCCTCATCTGATTTCTAACGCCCTAGCCGTAGACGGGAAGACGGGGTGTCTCGCAGATAAAATGGACCCAACCCTTTTAAGACATCACTGAAATTGCCCAAGGAGCCAGTAAGAAGCTTGGGTGCTCATGGAGTGGACTATCCCCCTCCCCAGAGCCCGCCCAGCCCGTAACCTCCTTTTGCACCAACGGGGGCTTCTCAGCGGCCTTCAAGCGTTGTCGCAGAGATGCTGCATTGCGGCAATTTATCGATCACAGTAGCCAAGTCCAAAGCTGAAAGCCATGAACAAGATCTGCTTTCCCACCCTCCCTTCTCCCAAAAAAGCACTTTTGGTGACAGACACAATATAAGATTCTAATGGCAAAAGATGCAAAAGCAAATCTAAATTACCAAGCTGGTGAACAAAGACCTTGTTCAGTATATGCTTCTACATCACTTCATCACAGTCATCAACTTGTCTTCCATAACATTCTGTTCTATGTTACTCTCAAATAAATCCCATTCCCAGTCACAGTCTGGCACTTGCAAACCACAGATAACTCATGCTATCTAGCACTGCGAAGACAAGAGAGACCTGTGTCATTTTTAAAAATTAATGGTACTACTGTTCATTGTTTTCTTCAATGGCTTTATGTAGCCACCTCATTGATGCTCTTTCAACTGACCAAGTTTTTTTCTGAGGTATCTCTAAAATACTCAAGAGCAACATGGTATATCACAACAAAAGTTTCTGGATGACCTTACAGCATTTTAAAATTTGTTTCTAAACATCTGCAGATGCCCTAAGTGTGGCTATCCATCACTTGTACATACTAAATGCATTCAAATTATTCACCCCAAAACAGAAATTTAAGAAATGTAATTCCACTTCATAAGTATTGAGCCAGTTAAAATGAAATGGCTTCATTTATGATAACTAAATTAATACAGAAATTGTGATTATTTGGCTTCAAATTACTTTAGAAATTGTTTCTTACTGCCATCCTTAATGCAGCTCTTATATTTTCTTTTTTCTTAAACACAGCACTGAATGACTATGTGAAGAAAGTCTACTTTATCTTTTTAAAGTTTTAAAAATTATTTTTCCTGATTTAACAATAACATACATGCTCTTTTCATCATATATACTTATATCATATACATAACCTTGAAAGCATCAGGAAAAAAAGACACTATTTGATTCTGAGATCAGAAGCAGCTTCTACCTATGCATTTTTTTCAGGTGCAGATGTAATTATCTACTTCCTTTGCAAGCTAACTATCAACATATTACTGTTTTGATTTCTAATTTACTATAGACACAATATTATTGTGCCAGTTACACATACTGGATAAAGCTAATAATCAATGCATAGTACCCTGATCCCAGCAGCTACAGTTTAAGGTTAAATATCTGACACAATGCTTGAAATGGTAGAGCAACAATTCTGGTATACAGAGTTCCCATCATAATTTTACTCTCTCTTTCCAGAGAAACCAGGCTTTTGAGTCCTGTCTTGTATAAAGACTGGGTACAGTGCAGATCCTTTGTCTGTGTTGTTCTACCAGCACAGCAGAGGGTCAAAAGCAACCTCTAAAAAAGACAAACCGTTTATATGCTTGTAGATCATAAACAATACCTTCAATTGCACACAGGGAAAAAAAAAAAAAAAAAAAGAAGAAGAAAGGAAACATCATGGGTTTTAAAAATTTTTTTGCAATCATAATTTTTTTGCTGTTGTGGTGCTTGACCACCAGCTTGGGACCACAAACAGTGCCACAGAAAGGCCATCGCGGACACCTGTGCCACACAGGCATGCAGCCTCCTCCCCCAGCCAAAGAGGCCTTATTAATGCCGATAGGATTACATCCAGCTACTGTAGTATTGTCATCCAGCTGCTTTGAGAAGTCATATAAACAAGGAATTGCAAATTATCACATAAAATGCCTACTCATCTACCCTGAACTTATTACTTCCCTTCAGAACTCTGTCATCACCTCAACTTTATCTGCAAGGAGTTTTATTCCTACCGCAGTCTTCAGCTCAGCTTTTGGTTAAGGTATTGAGATGTATGTCTGCATTAAATATACAGTTGAGTGTCCTCTGGATTAAGTCATTCACATTCATTTTACTTTCAACAGTCAAAATGCTTGTTCTACATCTTTGATATTACTGATGAAGAAACTATATTAGTCAAAGGGGAGGGAGGGTAGGTCACAAGTTGAGCAGAGCACACAAATGAAACAATTAGTATCATAGGAGAGAAGGTTTGCCAGAGATCTCTGTCTCTCCTGGACTTTTGACTTTGGAGTCTCTCAGAGCCATGACTGCAGCACCACTGAAGGGTTGACACTACACGAGCCATAAAACTGGGTTTCCTCAAAAAGCATATTGGTCAGTGATTCATGAAACTAATAATTTTAACCTGGCACTGCTCTTATCTTGATAAGTTCTGCAGCCTGCACAGCTCCAGGCTATGCTTAAAGGGAAAAAACCTCCAACTTAATGGGAGCAGGAAAGGAAAATGAGCACAGCATTCAACTGCTACATGTGCTCCAGGAGGGGAAAAATCCATCTTTTCTAAATAGGTAATATAATTAGGCATCTGCATTGAGGATTGGTAGAAATGTTCATCAATTTGCTAGGACATGCCTGGAATACTGCAGGATTAGCAAAATCATTGATCAATGAATTTATGCAAATGTATTCTCCCCATAAAGAGAGAGTTACATTACATCTGTAACAGGCATCAGTGATTTTCAGAGGCCCTCTCCTGCCCGCTCTTATTTTATCTCAGCTGGTCTTTGATATAAAGCCTGTCACCACGGTGCCATCTGGATAGTGTTCCTTTCGCTATGCTGTACTTCTAACCTCACATTTTGTAATGTTATAGAACAGAGGTTATCTCAGATTTCATTTCCATATCTTCAGCAATGACACCAGATCTCCCACCAACATGTATGGCAAATAAAAACATTTCTTATCTAGCAACCACATAAGCCTCCCATCTTTCCTCCATCAACTCTTTATTCTAATTATGCATCTCATTTCACAAGGGTCCACTGGGTGTGCACTAGCTTACAAAAAGTTGTTCAGAAAAAGGCATTTATGTAGTTAATCATATCTCTAACTGATTTCTATAACAGAAACCTTGCACTAACAGCAGCCAGGTTCTTCATGAGCATATCTCCTTCCCTTAAAGACCTACAGTGATACAGGAGACAGGAAGAATGGGAAATGTATAAACTACAGAACAGTCTCATAAGTAATGGAGTAAATAAAAAAGTAAGAAATTATCATTTGTCCACTGATCTCTCTGCTTGGGGTCCACCATTTCTCCATTGCCAAATTGACTTCTGTTCATCCTCTGGAATAACTTGATTGCCAGTGATAAAAGCTCAACACAGAAAACTGGGGATACTCTTAGTAAAGCCAAATACCTTGTTTTTCATCTAATTTAACCTAACTGGTACATACTTCAATTACTCATATACTACCAATAGTTACTCCCTTCAGTTTTGTTTTTATACACGTATTATGTGCATGCTAGCTGACGAGATAACCAAAGATTTTAAATTAATTTTATTCATTCACACACATTTGAGCTAACATATATCCTTGGGTAAAAAAACTCCACAAAACCAATCATTTTAATTTTACTGTATTCAAGTATGAGTAAGTAAACCAGCTATGCACAACATTTAAAATAGAAATCTCATTTTCATTATTGTATTTATGTATTTCGGTATCAGTTATAGGAACACAATTTAGAGTTCAAATTTTATCCTGACTGCCTCAACTGATCATAATTTCCAGCAATATGGAGAAAATCACATTTGTGTGGCATTTTTAGGCTTTCATTAAGCAATGACATCTCATATATTTAGAATTATGTCATGACTTTCACTCCCTGACTCTCCATGTTGGGAAAGCAAATAAAAATCTTCTATCTAGTTAAGACATGCCCAGAATAGGATTTTGCTAATAAGTAAAACTGACTATATAACTGAGTGTTCAGCATACAGAAGACAACCACAGGAACAATTAAATCCTGGCTGTAGCACAAAATAATGATTCATGTTCAGAGAAGTTCTTAAAAGTTTGCTAAGATAGATGGTAGAGTATATTATAAGCACACTCACCCATGACATCTCTTTCAGAAATCGCACAGATTACTAAATTTTTTATGAAACAGAATCCTTTATAACAGAACGTATTGGATTGAAAAAAGGAAAGCAAGAATAACTGGATGTGTCAGACAATGTTCAGAAGAACTGGGGGATGCAGACCGTAACTGGTCTGACAGATCGCACTCTGTCCCGCAGAACACAGCTCACTGCCGAGCAAGAGTTAGAAAGAAACCAGCGCACGGCACTTGTAACTGTGTGCTTTCCTGGTCGTTTATTGTAGAGCAGGAATAAGAGTGAGGCAGAAATGTTTGGAGATAAAAGGTTATATACACAAACACCAATAGAACAATTTTAATTTCTAAGACTCCTATCTTCATTTTAAGATTTCAGGGATGGAAGGGTGGTATTTTTTCACTTACATTTACATTTTACAATCTGAAAAGCTAACTTTTTTTTTTTAAGATCAAATACAGCCCATCTGAAATTGAAGTTACAACATAAAATTGCTGTGAATATTTGGATGAGTGTACTTGCACTTCTTCAGTATTACTCATGAGTGAATTATCATGATTTTTCACACTAGAGCACCCAGAGTTGAATGGCAGACTCCTGCGTGCATAGTTTCTTGCTACAGACTCAATGACAGAGTCAGTGTTCATTCATTTCAAAAAGCAGGTGAAACTCTGGAAAGAGGATTTTCAGGCTCAGAGATATAATATGAAAGACCTACAACAATTCATATGACTTGACAACAAAGCAAACCTCTGAATCACTCCATACAAGCTCTGTGCAGCAAGAACTCATTAGCCTTCTTTACTAGAATACTATCCACAGTTCCACGATTAGTTCTTGGTATGATAAAATCTTTTGGGTTTGGGAATTTTTTTTTACTGAAAATCTGCAGTGAACAAAATGTGTTCAAGCTTCATTCCCTCTGACTATCATTATAAAGTAGGAGGAAAAACAGCTTTTACAATATAAACCATGGAAAATACTCCATCTAAGTTGCCAATAGTGACTCGTAACTCTTTCTGTTCTTTCCGCATGGCACAACTGCCATGTCACTACACAGTTTTCAAGCTACCCTAGCAAGGCAACCCAATAAGAAACAAATAAAAAGGAATTTTTGCTACATTGAGTTCTGCATCTTAATGAGAAATGGATCCTAAAAACACAAGTATTGTTCAGCACTTGCAGTCTAATGACAACAGCACGATCATTCACTCAGATATTGATAGTTTATTCAGTTTGACTAAGCTTGTTGAACCACCTTGAAATTAATTCCTTTTATTCATGTATCCTAAGAGACTGAAGGTGAAATTCTGAGCTCTGAAAGGGCTTCTCCTGTGCTTGATAATTTTGGATATTTGGAAATAAAGCTATAGACTAATTTCTAATCTACAAAGGATATGAAAATTGCATTGCCACACATCATAAGGAATACTGGACAATTATTTTGAAGAATTCTTTGGGGGCCTTTTTGGTTATGTTTTGTGAGGTTTGGTTTTTTTTTATAATCTTTAGATGCCCTTAAAGCTACACTAATAAATATTTATCAATAACACTCTTATTGCCAGATACTGCCACAGGACATAACTAAAAATTAAGCAGATCAGAAAATCTTCTCCTACTAAAGAACTACACTTTAGTTAGTGAAAGTTTTGCACCAATTTTTTTCAACTTTTCTGCGCATTTCTATTCCAACAGGCCATAAGTTAGTTAATAACTTTTGCCACCCCTTTGCACACCTTGTGTGCTGGAATACAAGAACAAAGCCACTGAAACATGCTTTATCATCTTCCAAAAAGGGCAAAAGGAAGTATGCCAATAAGAACAATTCCTATTTTATCACCAGATTAAAACCGAAACATTTATGGGAAGCCGAACAGAAAATCTGACACAAAAATGAAAAAAACTAGCCCCAGTGCAAAACTACCAAGAAAGGATGTTTAAGTAAGCATGTCATTTCTGCATGTCATTTCTCAGACATTATCCTCACCTTGCTGCGGGGGCAAAGACAATCAACAGAAGGCACCGAAGTGCTCTATACTCAGTACTTTTCCAGCTTGTTAACCCAAAACTCAGAGTCACCAGTAGCACTTGGTACCTGCATAGTGGTCTACAAAGGTCAGATTATAGGATCAGGGACACCTTTTGGGCCACCTGAAACACAGAAGCTCATGAACAAAAAAGTTATCAAAAGACAGTGTTTGTACTGGGAGCCCCAGTCGGTGCCTTGGTCTGATCCAAGCTTCAGCTGGAGTAAGCAGCTCATTGTACCATGTCAAGTACTGAAATTGGTCACAAATTTTAGTCTTGTTTTAATTTCTGCCTCTGCACTATTTGGTAGTATGGGAACTTATTCGTAACATAGGAAAAAAGAAAATAAAAGTACTAAATGAAAACAGTTTGCTTAACAAACAGAAATAAGTAATGTGGACCATGGAGGGCTCTTCATTTTGGAGGATATCTGCACAACTTCCTTCTGTTCCTACATCTACCAAATCACTAAGCTCCTTGCACTCATCTATTTTGAGGAAATCAAGGTGAATGAAAAGTGCAATCCAGAAACCAAAGTGCTTTTAAAGAAAGTGTTCTTTTTTTTTTTTTTTTAACGTAATACAAAGCATTTTGTCTCTGCCCCAAGTTATCTACATAATTTAGAATTCTGTAGACAGACGGATGTGCAGAGAAAAGAAGCAGAAATATAAATGTTTGATATCAGAAAGGTCACAAGATTTCAGAAAGATAAAGAAGAAATACATTATTTGGTACCCTTGCAAACTGTTCAAACAGATAATTAGATTAATTTTTGCCAGAAACATTAAATGTTTTTTACATATTGCATTACAGGTTCAAATACATCTGCGTGAAATATACACAGGTTCTGAAATGATGAACTTTGGTTTCACTTGTTAATATTCTACGGTGGTTCAAATTGTTTTAATTTTTTAACATTTATGACTGTTTTACAACTGAAGATATTATATCCTCTGGGGCATTAAGCAAATTTATTTTGATAGTGAGATTTAAATGCTCAAACTTTCTTTGAAGAAAGACTTGGAAAAAAATTTAAATTAGATTGGAAATATAAAACTCACATTTTGTGACAAGAAAAATAGATACTATCAATCTATTTTCTCATATTTTAAAATTAAGATTGATTTTTCCTGTAGCAGTATGTCTGTGCTGAAAATTAAAAATGTATTAAAGAACTGATTATGATGTATTTTATATATCTTCCTGTTCTCTCACCCACAAATAACTGGCCTATAATTAACCAATTAAAAACAGAGGTTAATAAACTAATTCCACATTTACTATATCCTGGGGAGAAGGAATGCATTCCCAGCAACTTCTTCACAGCCTGCAGAACTCAGTATATTACAAAAAAGGCTCCATTTATTGTTCAGCCTATTTGAGTGGAAGTTATAGCACAGTCTACTGCCAGTGGAGGACTGATTCAGTCTCTGTGGATACAGAAAATCAGTCCAGTCAATTTTGTAGGAGTGTTTGAGTTTTTTTCTTTTCTTCCTTTCTTTCACCACACTGTAGACTCTTCAATCTGACAGACAAGTAAAATTTTATAGTGGTAATACATTACCTTTCCTGAAAAGTGCTATTAATATAGAATTCAAACAATACTCTTGATAACAAGTTCCCAGATAAGAAACTCTGCAGATACCTACAGTGAACTCAATATGAGCAACACACACTATCTGATCAATATCAATACCCCAGCTTGGGAGAGAACCAAAGGTATCTCAGATGGCTGTGACAGACAAACACACACAGCCTCCACTCCCAGGACCCCCAGAAAGCTGAACTTGCTTCTGCTGAAACTTATGGCAGAACTCCTTTGAGCATTAGATAAGGTGGGTAGAGCCCCTGGAGAAGAAATCCCAATATTATCACATGCATATTCAAAAATACTGTGGTGTGTGGTACAGCGCTGTCTAGAAAGCCCTTGTATTGCCTGTTCTCAGAAGCAAAGGCAATGCCTCGAGTCTGCTGAATCCCCAGGTGCCAGGACTGTGTGAGGCAGATGCTTACTTTAACCAGCTACATTTGCTGTTTCATACCACGTAATCCAAGGGCAAGCTTTTCAGCAGGCTGAGCAGGCCTTCTCTGCTGTATTTAAGTGTACATCATTTCAGTGCTGGACCAGTATTAAATCCAGTTCAGATGTTGAGGGCTTGAATTTTGGAGGGGTCCCTCCTTGCTCCCTCTCCATTTTGGCTTAGGACTGTGTGCTTTCACAAGTAATACTTTCAGCTTTGCAGTATTAACTTTCAGGTAACAGGGAAACCTCTGTATCAGTTCATATAGTCAAAATCTATTCCAGAAAAGGTCTCTAAATGAAGAAGTAACTATTAGTAAAAGCAAATTATCTGCTCAGATACTGAGTTCTGGGTAATATTGGATTTTACATTACAGTGACGATGCTTTAAATCTAATGTGCTTTTTCTCTGTTACAGTCAGCTTTCACTGTCAAATTCTTTTTTTCTTTTTCTGATCTGTGTTGTAGCTTTAACAGCTGATGTGTAAAGTTTGTGGTACACAAAGAGCACAACGTGGTGTTATTTCAGCCCTCAGAGCGGGATCCTCCCCAAAAGCCAATGACTGCACTGAACAAGCCTGCCAAACACCCGTCTCTCCTCCCTCTTACTTACCAAACACCTTTTAAACAGCTTTTTGTCTAGGGCAGTTGTCAGATATCTCATAATATTGTTCCCCATGAACCTGTTACGTATCCGCTACTCAACATTATGCAGACCTGGCCAGGTTTCTGGCTGCAGAG
>NW_010337071.1:9272-73358 GCF_000700745.2 Antrostomus carolinensis | reverse complement strand
CCCATCTGTTCCATGCAGCAGGCAAGCACGGCAATATCCCTGATCCTCAGGAGCGGCAGCAGAGAAGTCATCTATTGTGGTTTAATTAGCAGCAACCCCAGCCTGGGGAAGTGTGAGATTTCACTTTGATACCTACACCACTGGTCTCAGGTGAGAAGAAAGGATATCGAGCCCCCAGATTCACCCAGCACCGCAGCATGGGGAGAGCCACCCCCCCGCCACCCCAGCACAGCACCAAGTCAACTCACAGGATCTCCAGGTCGCGCAGGGCTCGAAAGGCTCCATCTTCGATGCAGCTGATCTGGTTGTTGTCCAGTTGCCTGCAGAAAGGAAGGGAAAGGATGAAGGCTGGCCGGTACGGGCAGAGCTGCCTGGGAGCACCAGGTCGGGGGCTTCCCCGTCACCGAGGTGTCCCTCCACCCCCTCGCAGCGCCTGCTCGCACCCCGGCGCAGGGCTGCTCGCTGCCACGCTGCTCTCGCTCTGCTTGCTGCTGTCTGACAGCGCTGCACGCTCCCGCACACTGAAGCCTGTCAGGTCTCAGTAAATATTAATTGCGCCTTTTTTTTTTTTTAAAGGCAGAAGGGAGTAATTTCATTACATTAGAGCATCCAATCCATTATGAGCTTTTACCGTCATGTCACTGAAACAATTTCATTAAGCTAAAGGCCTGTAAATCATTGGAGGTCACTGGGCTGCCCTCCGTGACCTCCCACAATGCCTTTTTTTCTTTTACTGGAAGTTGAAGTCCTCTGTCCTGACAGTACTAAATCTCCAGGCTTTATCTGCCTGAGAGCTGAGAGAGTGCATAGGGAATATACCAATTCCAAATTAGACTCAACTAATCTAATTTTATAGTCTTTTTATTATTCTAAGCACCAAATGTCTGTGGTGGTTCGATGCCTCTCTGCATTGTTACTGGTCCCATCTGGCAGTCCGCTCTATTGAAAGATTTCTGACTAAATACAGATTCTGTCTAACTGTATCAGGGAGAGCAGTCCAGTGACAGAAAGCATTATACACACATACACTTAAAACACTATTTTGCTTCAAAATGTGTAATTTAATATTTGGATGGTGGAGTTCTCTCATTTGTCTCCCTGCATACACTTGATTTAAATATATTTTACAATATATGTGGACATTGCAGTACAGCTACATCTGTCTCTTTCGCTTAGAAAATTAAAGTTACAAGTTGTAATTTAAAATTCAGTGATTACATTTTGTGACAGCTGATCCTTTAAATTTTACACGTAAGAGAAATAAAATTATAGACATACCCATTTGTAAGTACAATATCTGCATTTCATAACAAAATAGATGCAGACTCCCAATTCTATGTCATACTGCCCTTTGCACAGCAAATACCTTAGATTTGGGGAGAGAGGGACCATTTGTCGCGTGTGTGTAAAGTATCATGAACAACCAAGATACCAAGACTGCACTGCAGTTTCTGGTTGGTATTACAAAATAATAAATATGTATGCAGAGATAGCAAATATATTATACTTGTGTATAATACATTTGTATAGTTTTACTAAATTCTTTCTAAATATTTGCTGTACCTAAATTTTGGTCTAAATAGACATTTGTAATAACTTTCTTATTATAGAACAATAAAGCACAGACAGAGCACTACAGTATAATTACAAAACAAAAAAACAAACCACAGTCTCTTTGGGGTAAAGAGCAGAAGGCAACATAAAGGTTTAAATGAAGCAATGGAAAATATAATCTTTATGTGCCCCTTTAAAGATTGAGTTTGATCTCCTTGCATTGAACACCTTGAAGATGTATATATTTGAAGACTATGGGAAACTTAACCTTCGTCGTATAGTCTGTTCTCAATGAACGTCAGGTTTTTTATGATTTAAAGTGCATGGAAAACCCATACACACTATAAAGTCTACTAAAAAGCTTAGCAAGCATAACACCCAACTAAATGCTTCTCATAGCTCGTAACTTTGGAGCGGATGCTGAATTTGGCAAAACTTCAGCTATGTAACCTATACTGACAGATACCGGGATGTACAATCATGTAAAATGGATTTTTCTGTAGCACGAGTTCATGCATAGTATATATACATATAAAGTATACACATACATATTTATGTAAGTATATACATACATATTTCCTTATGTTCTCTCTGCTTCTCCCACCAAAACACGGATGCTGAAAATAATACATTTTTGACTGCTGGGAGGACCAATGGCTGCTGAGTGGCATTTCCTGAGATCCTTGTTTAATATTGTGGGTTGTTAAAAATTTGTTGCTCAAACAGAAAGGATGGTGGATTCAGGAGGAACAGACTTAAAATGAGTTAAATAGAACACTAGTTGTGTGGCTAAGTACTTTACACTTCAGTTGGCTTTATTAAGTATAAAGTTGGCATGTACCAGCATGATGAAGAGAAAGCAACTTGAGAATCACCTCTCTTTTCTTCTACAGGAAATACTATATATTGCCTATTTTTATTTTAGTTATACTATAATACTGATTTTTCTGCCAAATACACTAAAATAAGCAAATAAACCCAGTGTGCAAGTCATAAAGCCTTCAGATTAAAGGGCTTCATATGTAGTGCATTTAAAACAAAACAAAAATGCTGCAGTCATAGATTTGATTTCTGTTGAAAAAGCGTAACAACAATCTTAATCGTATTTCTATAGGTCCAGTCATGCTAGTGCTAATAACCAAGTTTAGTCTGTGTGATTAACTCATAGGACCACAGCAAGGGAAACCTCTAGACACCCAGAAGATATGCACTTAGCAGGATAGTCAGTAAATAGGGAAAATATTAAAGATACACCCTGATTCTGCGTGTCCCATAAACTAAAGCTGCGCAGTCCCTGTGAGACATCCACACGTTTAATGCTGCTTTGGAACAGAGAGAGCTCATGTCATATCTATCATGTCAAAACATTATCTGTGGTTAACTCTTAAGCATGAGAATTTCTTCTCAAAAGGAACAGAACTATTAGTTGTCTCAAAATTAGTCATGACTATGTTTAAGACTCTTCATGTCCCCATTTATTTCTCAATGTGTAAAGATGGAATTTCTATTTCTTTGCATCTGTACTGCACCCTGATGAGTTGTTAAGACTAGAGATTTGAGAGTTTAAAGTCTAAACATCTTCCTTCCAAGACAATGTGTTAGTTTAAAGTTTTGAGAAAACTTCAGGTAAAGCCTTACAGGAAGGCAAAGATAGGTGTTCAACACATTCTTTTACACCCGTGAAGACAAACTAAAGTCTGTGGCGTGGGCTAGCAGCCAGATCACACACACCAAGTGGGTAAGCTGTGCATGCAGTTCTTCAATGTGCAGAATAGATATGCCTAACATTTGTTGAGAAGAACAACTTACCTGAATTAAACTAATCGTATGCAGAGAAATTAAAAACTCAACTTTAGAAAAAAGGAAAAGAATCAGTATTTCAGAACAGCTGGTACATACATTTCCTTGAGGGACATGTGACTGCTCTCATTTCTTCATCACTGCCTTCTGAATGGAGCACTCCCCACCGACAGTGCACTGCTAACATGGAGCATGGCTACCTGAGACACAGATCAGCTGCTCCAGGCTTACAGGTAAATATAAAAAATGGTCTCAGTCAACAGAAGCATTTATTCAGATTTAAATGCCACCTCTATTTGTCAGTGTTCATACCCCTTCTAGATGATCTTTTTCTCCTCAATATTACAAACAATACGTTATGCATGTAATGGGGTAATGTAATGGTGAAAAAAGGTCAGACAACACAAGCTCAGATTTAAGACACAATTTTAAAATGAACACAGTCACTTTTTATATCTCTGTTTACTCCTGACTTTTTAAAGAATACAGCACTAAGCTCAGACTTTATCTAAAACTATCAAGTGATTCAGTTACCTCTGAAGAAATTAAGGGTTATCAAACAGAAAATTGAGCATCTACATTCAAAATAGGCTAAAGAATGAATGAAACAATGAAACTGATCTGTGTAAAATAGTCATACAGCACATATGGCACATTATAAGAGCTACAAGCCAAGGCATGAACAAGTAAACACTGTCAAACTCTGAACTTCCAAGTTTTTGCTAAGTTAGATATCTAACTTTTATTTGGATTAAAGTCTTTGGGTTAAATGCCAAATCTCTCATGTACTAGACACAAAGCACTGGACTTGGGCTCGGAGACGTCAGAAGGGTTCTTGCTCCAACATCAGCAAGCTGAGATCCCTGCCTGGGAAACCCAGCAGCTCGCATGTGATTGAATTACGTACTCTGACCTCATCCAAGAGGCTCCAGGGATCAGAGATCTCCATGACAGACAATTAGCAACCAGACAATACTAACAGACACAAAGGGCAATACCAGATCATCTCAGGGAACGGAGCAGAACACATGAGCAAGGAAAATATTGAATAGGTATATGGGATTTAGGTGAAGTGTGATACAGACAAATGCTTATAAACAATGGGAGAATTCATAAAACTATTTGGAGAAAAAGGTATGTTTCATCTGGTAGAGCTATAATACGTAATGCCATATATATTATTCTAATCTGACTCTAACCATGGCTCAATAGCTAGTAACAGTTTTTATTAAAATGCAGGAAAATTATGTGACTAAATTATATGCAACTGATTGATCACTGTCCATCTTTAAAATTGGCTGTTATAAAGAAAAAAACTTGGAGACAAATCACCTTTCTAACTTAAATGAGAAATAATGCTGCAAACTATCCTAATAGTTTGATATCAATGGACAGTCTGGTTTGGCCAAGACAGCATTTTAACTATTTAAAACACAGTTCCCCTGACATAGTATAACTCCAGTTTATCCATTTGGATTTCTACATTATCTATCATACACAAGAGTTAAATTTCAAATAACATTTGGAAGGAATAGGATTTACAATGTTGATATACTTTTGCCATTTGAAATAATCCTTTAAATACCGAGGCTTGGATGTTTTGCTCACAACAATAAGGAATATTTAGCTTTCAAATGCATTTGAGAGATCAAAATCCCCAGCAACAAAGCTGACACAATTTTTATCATGCTACTAGATTTAAGATTTTATAAAAACCCCAAACTGTTCTAAAATCTTAAAGAACAGAATTCATCCAGGATAAAATTTCCCAAAATCAAAATAATCTAATCTTTTACTAACATTACTAACAAGTTAGCTAATGTTTAGAACCGTACATTTATATTACTGGCAATTTTTCTTCATAGTACACCAACTAACCTGCTGTCATATATAAGAGCTTTCAATATTTTTCCTGCAATTAGCCATACTCACATTCATGAAGAAGAGGTCCCTCAAGCATCAGCACTTCACAATAATGAACTATATAATCAGTGTTTGGTACTTTACTTGTTTCAGTGAGGGATTTCTTTTTTCCATTTACAAACATCACTGAGGCCACTGCAGAGTTCAAGTGTTAATCTGGTTTTTAATTATATTGTAACAGTAGTTTAATTACTATAACCTCTTCCTATATTTTGTCCAGAATCTAGTAAAATATTTAAATAAAAGCCTGTATTAACAAGTACAGTAATACATACTTTTCAGATTTGTTTCTCATATTTCATGTTTAGCATAAAAAGAAGTGTTAGAATAGTTGCCTATTTAAGAAAGTTCTACTGTTACAGCTATCTACTGTTAAAGATCCAAGATTAAGCAAGAGCCACTTCCTCATTAATAAAAGACTTGCATATTTAACCAGAAGTATCCATATTAAGGGTATGGTATAACCAAAGCACTTCAAGGAAATTTCAACAGCCATTTCACAGGAAGGTAAACTCACTGTAACTTATTATAGAATTGTTGTTAAAAAAAAAAGTTACTTGTTAATTACATCTCCAAAATAACCTCAGTTTGGACAACATTTTCTTTAAGCCTTTTGCATTTTTTCTCTAATACAAACTGTTGGGTCTATGTCACCACTATCCTGTAAAGTTTACACCCTAGTACTGAAGGTCTTCAATAGCCTGTAAGAATTGGAGAGAGACTCTATAATATTTACTGTCCAGCCTCCAAACTAGTCCTTATATAACTTTAAGAATGATAAAACTTCAAAGGAAAGTGTCACCAATATATCTGTGTAAAATTTCTCACCTAACCTTAAATTAAATTGATAAGGAAGCAACATAAATGGTAACAGATGGTCCTTCGAAGTAATACTAAATTCAATTAAATTGAAATAATATAAATGTATTTCAAAGTAGCTTTTAATGCATTTTCATGTTTAATTTTTACTCTTTATTGACACTTTACTAAAATCATTCTATAAGAGCTTACTTGTATTAAAAAAATTTAAAGATTTAATGCGTGAAATTCAACATTACAATAATTCTCAAGCGGAGTAAATCAGTGGTGCAAAACACAAATGACAGAGCTGTTGTGATCAAGCTGAAATCTCCCTCTGGGATTTTTACAAGTGTTCCAAAATTCCTTTTTCTATTTCTTTTTTTTTTTTTTTTGGTTGTTGTTGTTTCCTATAGATGTGGTTTTGCCAAAAGCTATGGTTGAAGCATTGTGCAGAAACAGCTCATCTGCATGAAATAATTGGACACAGTCATATTCTGTCTTCAGTTTTCGAACTTGACCTGTGTCGCCAGGTTGTTAAACAAGGAGGGAGAGATATCTGGTTTGAAGAAGAGTTGCTTCTAAATAATTCCACTCCAGACTTTAAAAAAGTATTAAGTATTTACTCTAAGTTTTTTTAGCACATTAACTCACAATTCAAAATGTTGCTGTCAAAAAACAGACATCATATTACCTCAATGCAAAACTTAAGCAGCAGATGAACATGTAGATTACTCCTGCCTCTTCCAGCAAGGATAAATACACACAAACCCAAGAGTTCCTTTCAGTATCAGGGGGTTTAGAACATTTTTTTTTTCTTTTTTTAACTCTCTCTGGTTGCTGATATAACAAATAGTGCATACCAAGCACAGAAATGGCTGTCTCCATAGCAATTCGGGCAGGTTTTGCGGTTTCCCTAGTTACTCTTGACTGATAACCATCTGTTGTTCTCCTCTGCCATAGCCCCAAAGGGGAGAAGGGGAAGAAATAAGGAAGATAAAATGGGTGTTAGAGAAAACAAAAGTTATTTACTATAGTGATTTTTATGTTTTTAGAAGGTTTGCACTTACTCAAATCTTTGTTTTATTTATTGTTATTTTCAGTTGACAAGTACCAAATACCACATGAAAAGAAAAGTTCTAATTCCAAAATGTTACTAAACATTCACCTTATCAATAGAGAATCATATTAGGGAATCATATTCAGAATATTCATAGGAAATCAAATAATTAGGGATGTCACTCTGAAATTGTGGAAAACCTGAAACGAAGGCACTTGTATAGAAAACAATATACAGATATTTAATCTAAATAATTACTATAAATCTGTAATGTACAAAGAGCATGGGGTAGGAGGTGCAGGAGGTTAGCATCCATTTAGCTGGTGCAGGTGGAATAGGATCACTAAGTAAATGCTATTTTCCACCCCTGACCTGCAATAATAGCTGGAAGTTACCTCTGTTTACACGTCTGTGTCATCAATTCCATCAAACCATGAGCTCCTTGCTCCCCTTCAGTGTGCCTGTGTGCTCCTCCAAGGGAGACACAGGGACAGCGTGCCCGCAGGGACCAGGCTCCCGTGCCCACATCCTTCCTCGAGGACAGCAGCACCGCAAACTTGCACCACAAGCAGCCCCAATGGCCCTGCTGCCGCAGGCACACGTCGAGACGTGTACTATAAGTAAGGTCAATGTTTACACAGGCTCATGTACCATCATGGTATTACTTACATGGAACTAATAGCACATAAGTCTTGCTCATTTTGAAGGAAAAACAAATAAGACTCCACAGACTAGCTGTTACAGCAGATCAATACAGCAGCATGCAACTGGGGTTTGGGTCTTTTCCTTGAAAATTATTCTGTGCGCATGTTCCATCTGGTAACAAATTCATTATGGAATCGAAATGTAAAAACGAAAGTCACAGAATGCTTCATCCCTTAACATTAAAACTTGTATCAGTTGTCAAAGACAGACAAAATTTGTTTGGAGCCACCAGTATTTCTAAACCACAGCTTCAGTATGCCAGAGGGCTGCAAGAAACTCTATAGAGCAAAGCAAGAAGGCAGGGTTCTTGCTCTGCTGGTTCTTATCCACCACACAGGACAGGAGACATTCTGGCCACAGATGACTCGACTGCTGCTCTGAGGACACCAGCGAAGGGTGGAGCCCTGGCAGCACAGGGCTGTGCAGGGCCTACAGGGACAAGGGGCTAAAGATGCCCACTTGTCCTGCCCGGATAAAGGGCAGGATGTAGCAAAGCAAGGTGGTTATGGAACAGGGCTGCTTAGCAAAAATCATATTAATTCTAGTGTTCCATTGTTTACACTGTTTTACTATTAATAATTTACTGAATTGAACTTTGAGAGGAAAACTAGGGCTCCCATGTCTTTAAGAGGCTCTGACTTTTCCAGCAAACATGAACATTACATGACGAGATAGAGGCTGTGGCAGAGAGCAAATGGGATAGACCTTGGCAATTAAGGGAAGGTAAACACGCCCAGGGGCCAGACACCAGAAGCACCTCTTCTACACAGTTAGAGAGATGACAGAGCAGAAAGGAATCTTGACATTCAATCTCCAGACATCTGTCCCCTTTGAAATCACATATTACATTAGATTAATTCTATCACCTGCAGTCATACAATGACTTAATATATGTTTTTTAGTTCTTAAGACAAAAACTATGCTGAAATAATACAAAAACAGTAAATGTTGAGAGTAAAGTCACAGCAGTGTCAACCTTGTTACATGGCCAGTAAATTTGGGCAAAACAGTAGATTCTTGTGTTTTGGTGACTTTTTGTTTTTTAAATTAGAAAATTAATATTAACACCTAGTGAATAAATACCCAAACAATTAACATCTTGCACTTATGAACCATAGTACTTAGTATAACACATTAATAATTTTTTTAATCAGATCCTGGCTTATCACACTGTTTTTTAAAAAATGGCCAATTAATGCTAGAGAAGGAAGAACAGTTTTTAATATCTCAGTGCCCAATTTTGGTTTGGGGGATTTTTTTTTTTTTTTTAACATGGATGTATTCAGTTCCTCAACATCCAAAAAGTGCTAAAATAATAACTAAAACCAACAGTCACTGGAGCACAGTTAATGAATACTACATATTTCATATTGCTGCATTAGTTTTAAATCACTCTGATAGAGGTTTCCAGTACTGCTCCTGCTTAGCAAAGGCTCACAGGATTTTCTACAGGGTTCCAAAGAGCAGGCCATTTCAGCTTTAATACACCTGTGGGATCCGATTTTAGGATGAATAAGTGGCACTCAGATGATTAAAGGTGTGTGTGGGGGTGCTTCCAGTTCTTTTCTTTGCTTTTACTCCTTTTCTCTTATACTGATCTGGCAAAAGCAATTCACCTTTGAGACATGAAATTTAAATTATTCTAGTATTTTCCACTGTAAAACTGGTCACTGAAAAATAACCAATGAAAAACAAATGTTTTCAATTACTTTAAGACAAGGAGCCATTTGGCTTAGCTGCAGCTTTCTCTTGTTCACTGCCTACCTGTCTGGGCATTATCAGAGATTCTGTTTTTAACATGCAAATGCTCCGAAATGGCTGAGGTCCACCTGCAGCTCCAATTTCTGATTCCTCACTCTGATTACACTTTTCTTTGCGTTGCAGGTTTGTGACTTCCCAGGCCTACTGAAGAGCAGCAGTGGCTCATGTACTTCATATAACTGTGTTCCTAAGGCTGTTCCCTTCTTACTGATATAAAACAAGGTCAGCAAAGGATACTATAAAAACATTTGAGATTTGTCTTCCAGCCATTGCTTCAATGCATGTGCAATGTTCTGATCCTCTGTTTTTAAGAGTCTTTATGTTTGTAATTTCTTAGCATCACATCTGATTTCGTAAGTCAGGCGTGTGGTTCACTTGCAATCAGTACTAGATAAGCATATGGACAAGTTTAGATGAGTTGGTGCTAAGGGTGGGTGAGAGACCTTAGAATTCATTGTCAAGCTTCTGAGCTTTTAGGGCATTTACATCAAACTTCATTCTCACTACTAAAGGCAATTAGTTCAAGTTCCATATCCAAATTCCCACTGGAATTACTTCTTATGGTTACAGCTCTGACTCTATATTTCATTGCCCCAGATTTGCTTGTTCTCCTATGTGATTTCAAAGAAATAAGTTAACATAACACATGCTGTGGATTTCTACATTACTCGCTTAGGCTACAAGAACTTTGATGAAAAGGTGAGTTCTTCCTGTGCACTTTTATATATTTGCTGATATTTTTACTATGTTAATAAAAATAGTACTCTGCACTTCTCTGGGAACTCTCTGAGCTTATATATCTGACTTAGGTAGTTACATAAGTACGTATGTAAGTACTTATTACAGAAGTAAGCAAATAACACTCCTGTTACTCTGAGAAGACTGGTAAAGGGTTTAAATAAGCATTAAAATCTGCTATTTTGTTTTTGCTACAACGTGTGGTATCATCAGCAAACACTCCAGAGTGTAAGAAAGCAAACAACATTTTCAAATCAGAGAACATTCTTCAGTGAAAAAGCAGTGCCTGTCTAAGAGTGGCTCCAGGATCAGAGGGTCTTGGGTCACTGCCTTAGCCAAGAGCTAGGAGACTAGTGATGTGAAAGGACCCCAAAACGTTAGGAAATAATTTCTATAGGGAAGGGAATAAGCTACAAGAAATTTAAGAACGGTAAAAACTTGACTGCAGCCTGCTCTGGGCCATACACTGTACATACTTAGCTTTAACTGCTGAACTTTCACCTAATAGACCTCCAAACTCACAACCCTTCATTTCACAGATGTGTTGTCAGGTCCTGTCTGCTATATGGTGAGTTCTGTGGGGCAGGAAACCTCATTTCTGTGTGGATTCAGACCCTCATGAAGAGTCCTGAACAGGTCAGCCTAAAGGTGAATTTTTCATTATTAGCGTTGCCAAAGTCCACTCACAGACATTAAATGCTTGTTGGGCAGTTATATATGAATTTGAAGATCCATCCATCTTCCTCCAGTAGTTATCCAGATTCAAGTTAATCATCTCATGACATATTTCAAAAAGAAAATGTCAGACAAACTCTGTGATATGTGTCCTCTTCTGCCATCCATTCCTTTGCCCTTCTACATCATTTCTGGAACACTTGCAAAACTCACCTACTCTTGCAATGAAACACCTGCACATAACAAATGAAAGCCCAAAACATTTAACAGAGCATCTAGAGAACAAGAAGGGTTAGGAAAGAATAACTAGTTACTAGACACAGAAAAGAACTTCAAAGAAAAGTCAATCAAAAGAAAACCCAGAAAAGACGGTAGGAAAGGAAAGCAAATAAAAGATCTGACATATTAAATGGGAACCAAAAATAATGTTGCTCTTGTTCATCTTGGGACTAAGTAATTATATCAGTTTTGAAATACTTTGAAAAGTGCTATGGAAATACACAGCATACTGAATTACAGTTGACCAAAAAAGCCGTTTTGTTTCATTGTTTTTAAGCCAGCCAAATTCATGTCATCTGTGAAATGTTTATCACCCAGGGTAAGGACAGCAATCCATCCTTCAGATTTATGTTTACAAGCGTTTTGGAACAAATGTTCCTATTTGAATATCCATATGAACCATAAGCATCCAATGTGTTTGGATCACTACATTCAGTTTTTGTTAGCAGATCTTTAACTTTCTGAACAATGTTTTACCTAATCAATGTGGCACTACCATATATCCTGCAGGAACAGGGCACAGAGCATATGCTACAACTCTTCCACATATTTACTAAGGACTGTTTCTTTCCACCTACATGAAAACATAGGTCTATTTCTTTTAATTCATAAAAGCAAATGGCATCCATCTATTTTTGGCATTTATGTGATTGCTGTAGTATTTAAGTCCCTCACCCTTTAATATATCTATTCATCCACCCTGCAGATGCACAGCTGTCAGCAGCATAAGGAGGTTTTACAAAATTTCAGAAACTGAATGCAACACAGAATCACAGAATCATTAAAGTTGGAAAAGACCTAAAAAATCATAAAGTCCAACCATCAACACTTCCAGTTCCACTAACGCACATAATTTCTAAATTAAAATATGATTTCCCGGACTCACAACATGCAAAGTACCAACCTAAAATACAGAACAGGGAGCATTCAGCAAAAGTATAACTCACTGCAATAGACAGCTATTGCTAACGTTATTTTGTCACAAAGTACATTTATAAAGATATAGGTAAAATGTGTATAACAGCACTGATGTTTTACTGAATTGCAGTACTTGAAAGTAAAAATATAATCAAAACCCTTATTGGTACCCAATATCATCACGTAAGCTTAGTTCTTGGGTAGAATTTAAAAATAGCCTAGCAGGTGCTGCAGTCTTTCTTTTAGTTTTCCTTCTGGATCACTATTGGCTTGGAGAGAATAACTAGAGGACAAGGAATAACTTGACTCTGGATCTGAAACTTCATAGTTTAGAAATCCCAGTATCAAGGGACAACCATAATTTCCAAGACAACATGCATTGCAAAAATAGGATGTTAGGTAACCTCCAAAGGGCTTTATTCCATCTTGCAGGAAACTCGAGTACGGTAACTTAAAAGTCTGTATTTATCTACAGGATAATGAAGGACTTAAAATGAACAGAAATGTAGAATAATTATTCCATTTAAAACTGGTAAAAACAGCATCATGAAATAACTGCACCCATAATTTAAAAAGAAAAAAAAATATTGATAGAAGATGGCTTATTATTAGAAATATGGTTAGTATTATTAGCTAATTTTTACACCTGACATTTAACATCAACAGGAAATACTACAGACACAGGTTTATATACAGAATTTCCTAGAAGCTATAGACTTTTTTATAGTTTATAGTTTTCTCTGCAAATTGGTAAGTTTTGTTTTTTTTAAGAAAAATATTTCATTTTGAAATTAATAACATCAAATTTCAGGTCATCTTAGATATTGCGATTTCTTAAATATAAATAGTTACATGTCTAAACTGTTCATTCACATTTACTTACTAGCCACTGAATAATGACTCTACAAGCCTTACAAAATTGAAGCCATTAACAAAGAATCTTAAAAGTTAACTTAATCCATATGACTTTGAAATTTTCTTGCTAGATGGTACTAGTATTTTTTCCTGACATTAGTCCATAAATACATTCATAGCAGAGACAGCTGCTTCCTCTGCCAGGATTGTCATAAGAAAAGGCAGTCTTCTGCAAGAAAACTTGTACTAGGATTAGGCAGCAAGTTTGGCTCAAAAGAGCATACCAGTTACCTTACCTGACCCTTTAAGCAAAATCTCGAACATCTAATTCATACTGTAATGTGACAGCAATTAAATCAAATGGCCAGAGAAAAGCCCTGCCCCAAAGTTTGCTTTCTTGCAATCAAGGAACACATCTTTAGTAAGTAGGTAAAGAGGATACCTGCACACTTGGCTTCACAGTACGTTTCTCCCTTCCTTCTCAATTATTCTCCTGAGAGCGCTGCTTGCCTAACTTATTGGCAAGAGCTTGCTGCTTATCCCCCCGCCTGAACAATAACCCTTAATTATGCTTTCCAGCTGCTCCACAAGAAGGGAGAGAGCCACATCTTTGAAAAGCAAAGTGAGCTCAAGGCAGAGAGCTAAAAACCAAACAAGAATCCCACCACCACCACCAAAACCCCCACCAAAACGGTTCGGATAACTGCGAGCCCCCTTATTCAGTGAATCATTCCTGGCAAACCACTTGACCTCTCCTTGCAGCAGTCATCTTCTCTATAAGACTTGTTTTCAAAAGCAGGTCCTAATCAATAGCTGATGCTGCATATGACCTGAGCTTAAGCATATAAATTAAATTCATAATAAAGCAGGTTCAAGGGTGAAACTCATGTACAGGGCTACTGAGGGGTCACAAAAGAAAGTAGAAGGAAGAAAGAGGAAAAAAAAGCGGAAAAAAAATCAATCTCATTTCTAAAGCTAATTTTCACACCAGAAAGATCCATTTCCTACCACACGTCATGACAAGCACTTTTCAATGCACATGAAAAAGAACAATGTTTTGCTGTAGTGAGAACTAGAGTGGATGCAGTGACTTGTCTGTTGTGCACCTGGAAATGCAGCAAGAATTGCTCACAGGGATCTTAATGCAAACCATTTGCACCAAGAAATCTTGTGCAAAACATCAGTTTTATAGAGCCCCTTAGCTTATCTGTTTAAATGAGTTGAATTCTGAGTTCTGGGTTTTGGTGTTGGGCTTTTTTTGGTGGGTTTGTTTTTGGTTTTTTGTTTTTTTTTGGAAAAGCATAATTCTATATTCCAGTATTAAGATATCATGACCGCCTTATAAGCAACTTCTGATTGACAGGATATTGAGGCAGAATTATATAGGGGAATAATCCAGACCACTCTTGAAAGTCACATGTTCCTTCAAAAGAACAATTAAGAAATTCTCACTTTCCCTAGTAAAACAAGAGAAAGGAAGAATTCTAAGTGTGAAAATAGCACCTTCAACAAGCTGTGTATGTGTATCATCACAGTCTTACTGTACTACTGTGCAATGATTTGGAAAAATAACTCCAAAAAAGAGCTTAAAAAACCACAAAAGACTGTAGCAGAGGTTACTTCCACATGAAGATAGAATTCTCTCATTTGTTTCTTTGACATTTATGGGACTACCAAAGGGTAAACAAAAGCAAAATTAGATCCCACAGGCTTTTGGTAGGGAAAAAAAAGTGGAGGAAAATGATACTCAGTAGCAGAAATCAGTTGTACAAATAAGACCATCATCTAACGGCCCTTTCCAATGCTGCCATCTCGCATTTGTCCTGTCTCATCTGGTCTTAAACAAAAGGGTTTTTGTTCTTGCCTAGCTCAAAGCTATTTTACTAAAGCCATTCTCAGATTTACACCTAGATAATCAACTTGACACTATTTCTATTAATCTCATAACCGATATTTGAGTGTCTGAGGATTCCCTCTGTGCTTCACTTAGAGTTAGATCCTTACTTTACCTTGGAAGAAAACATTGCAGATCCAAGCACAAACATGATTTTTTAAAATAAAAGAAAACAAGGATCCTCCACTGGATCTTCTTAAAATCCATGTAGGATTTACATGATCTGAGCTTCTTTTGAGGAAATTTTCAAATGATGCAGCAATTTAGCCTAAAAAGGACTGTATAACAGTCTTGCTGTATAAATACAGTTGACATATGTTCATATAAAACCATTTTATGATTAAAAGACTGTAAAATACAATTATACCATTGCAGATTTATTCTTTTTTCCTCCAAAAATGTTTTCCTTTCAAGGCATAATAATTTTGGATTGAACTGAATTGCAAGTAGCTTGGTTTTTGTACGGCCACTTTATCTCATGGAGCCACCCAACTTCAAGATAGCAAAGCCGTATAACAGACTGAATCACTGAATGAGAAACATAATCATTCCCTTCTGTGCTCTAAATGTGGCAAGAAACTACACAGGCTCTGTCATCATCATCGTTGTTTTAAATACCCGGTTCTGCTCTCTCACAGATAGCTGCAGCTGAGTTGAGGACTTACAATAGCCAAGCAGCAGCTTTGCTGAGATGGGATCAAAAAGGTGGGACATCCATCTTATCTTGTGGTCAACTAAGAGCTGTGCAGGAAACTTTGTCCCCCAGTCAACTACTGAAATTAATTTTTGAGCCTAAGTCATTGCCTCCTGGCGTAAACAAGAATCCATTTACTCACCTGTTTGCACCAGTGTTTTCATCACTTTTAAAAATAAAGTTAGATTAAAAATAATAATTGCATTATCCATAAAAAGTGATGTGGTATTGGTTAAGAACTGAGGAAGTTTTATTCACCTTAAAAGGGACAACAAGTCCAGGAACACTGTTGCCTATTTACAAAATGAAATATCAAAACTTAATCCCAGTGAAAGTAAAACAACTTGAGACTCCAGAGACCCACAGTATCTCTGCCTTGAGAGCCAAAAAGCACCTTGGCTCTTCGAAACTGATTCTGAGCAGCAGGTCAGCCCTCCCTGCAGATCCCTGCACTGTAGGTGATCTCCAGTTTGCACAGAACTGGTCCTGCCAGAGAAGTCCCACGGCAAAGCGTGGCATTGCCACGGAATGAGCAGGCACTGCCTGACTCCTGCTCTCCTGCCAAAAGACCCTTTTTCTCTTGAGCTGAAAGGCATGTGTTGCACTGAGTGAAAAGAGAGCTGAAACACAGGGGGAGACGGGGGGGAAGGAACCAAAAAATCCCCATGACCACTCAAGCTATGTTTTTAACTTTGTCCAGCTGGAAAGGTCAAGAGGAGAAGGTAAACTTTGTTGTGCTGGTGGACAGTATTTACAACCCCCATTTATTTGTGGAGTCTGCACTAAAATGATATTGCTATGCTGTTTTGGCTAGAGACTGCATACGCTGACCCCTCCGTGCCCAGCACAGCACCGGAATAATTCCATACAAAAGGTTTGCATTAAATGTAATGAAGCAAATGACAAAATCAATAAACCTGGAATGGTGTGGCTATCATAAAAATGATGTAAACTCAGAGTTCACAGTGGTTATGAAGCTATTTAGAATTATAATTAAAACCAGTATTTTTTTATTTTTTTTATTTTTTTTTTCAGAATAAAAGCTCCTTTTGACAATCACAGAATAATGCTACAGGAAATTTTCAACAAATGTATTCAAAATTAAGGTATGGCACAAAGACAGCATAAATTATCTAAAGATAAACTGTAGGCATAGGTTAGCCTAAAAAAAAGTACAAAATAAAGAAAATTTGATTTTCATACTTTTTCAACTGATGTCACATCCCATTTTAATCAAGTTTTATATCAAAAGGACAGTAAGAATACCACATAGCCTATTTTTAAATCATGGTATTTTCTGGAGTTTGTTTCTGTCAGAGACTTTTGTAAGACTATTAAAACAGAAAAAGGCCCAATCTGCAATTCATTACTCTCTGTACAAAAGCAGTGCTGCAGCATGGGTGCTGCCTCAAAATTTATCTATGTTTTATTAGGATAAAAGAATAATGAGCCCAGAAAGCACCAAGCAGAGCTCAGCAAAATAAGTAAATGGATAAGTAATCCCTGGAAATATCAATAGTCTCCCTTCCTGCCTTTTCGTAGCAGGTTTCAAACGTCAGATAACAGATCCCATTCAAATTTAGTGTGACGTTCTCTTTTTTCAAGCTCTGGACATGGACTTTGTGGCCACATTAAATCAATTAACACTGATGTCACATTTAAGCAAGTGAATCATACACGGTTTAAAATGGCTAGATTCCCGAAACTGATTTTTTAACTATTTTCTACCTAATCAAACAGAAAATTCACTATAAATTTTAAAAGTTACTATCAGGCCTGGGATTCTCACATTCAAATACTGAACTTTTTTAGTCTCCTGTGCAAACAGTTCACATCACAATATCGGACATGCTGGTTTCCTGATGGGAGACAGCACATCCATGTCACTCTTCAAAACCACCACTGACGACCAGCTTACAGAGCTGCATTACCAATGGCTATAGAAGGAGCCTCTCTCTTAGGCAGGAGAATGTAAAAAATTATTCAAAATAAAAAGCATAGGGAAGATCAGAACAGAATTTAAAGCAGATGGAAAGGACAACTTAGGCCTACGTGGTACATTTAGTCTTTCTTGTCATCAGCATTATGATTTTCCCATAAGAACAAGAAAACTGCAGCCCTTAAGCGATGCTTGAAATACATTTCCAGAAAAGGAAAAAAAAAACCCAACTGGTATTTATGCTTGTCTTACACCAACAAGAAATATTTAGAAATCTATGTTTGCCCAAAAAATCTATATCGAAAACAATATATATAATTCAGTGGATATACTGAAAACAGGAATTGGGTAAACCAAAATTAAGTTTAACCTTATTACAGAGGAAGTCAGCTCTGATCTGTGTCAGAAAAACGAAAATTTTAAAAATATTAAATGCCCCCATATTAAATGTCACCAAACATACATCCTCCACTACTAAATACTGCTGGCTTATGTACTTCGGTTCTGTAGGTAGAGCACACTTAAGAGATATTTCACCTTTTATTTATCTGACATTTTACTCAGGGGAAAGCAACCTTTATAGTGAGGAAATGTGTTTCTCAGGAGTGATGGTTCGGCTTTTAATGAGTTGCCAGTGACAGATCCCTTGCGGCTAGTTGAGCCCACAACTGCAGGCATCCATGAAACAAATACTTCCTGAAATGCAACTAGACAGGAGAATAGAGCAGACATCCACTCTACTTAATGCAGATATTTTCATTTGGAAAAAAAAATAAAAAATCAGCAGTGCATTTTCAATCTGTGAAATCAATCTCAAGTGAGATACAAGAGGTAGTTTAGCACATTCAACAGATTTAAGATCATTCTGTGCTGGTTAGTCCACCTGGTGTTTTATTTATTAGTGAGGGCCATGGGAAAGGGGATTACATAAACCAAAATGTGTTTAAAAACAACAGGTGTAGTCTAATCACACTACCAAATATGACATATATTTAAATAATTCATGAAATGGTTCTGGAGTTTTCGAGTATTTATCACGCGTGTTGCAGAACTTGCAGGTTATTAGACTGCACATGTTCCTGCCATTTCTCCCTGATGCATTTGGGACCATCTGAACAAGTTGTACAGGAATAATGCAAGGAAGCAGCACTCCCTTTTGCAGCTCTTCTCATAAAATAAAGGAATATCCTGTAGGCTGGGACCAAACTCTGCAGCTCACCATGTGAAGAGTTGATATGACACTACTGCAGAGCATTTGCAAAAATCAAGACTGAAATTAGCTCACTAGCTAGCAAGATTACTGCTGAACTGGCATCTTTCAGCATCAGTGGACAATGCAAAACTTTCTTCCCAATAAGGTAATTTTGAATAACAACTACTCCTTATGATGTTAAAGAGAGATACATGCAGAAGTTTCAGGATTGTAAGGACACTTGAAAACACAATATTTCTTGACAATCATGATAAACTGGTAGAAAGCACAGCTATTCAGAAGGCACTGCCTAGGTGTACCATATTCTAGAGAAATGCAGAATTAACTCCTTATTGAAGACACTTTGCTCACCCTCAGCCATCCTGCACAAGGCTCTTCTGCGAGGGAAGAAGAGGGGAAGCCTTCCCTACGGACAGGACACACACCCTTGTGCCCAAGAAGCTGCACTTCTACATATTGCTACATGCTGTCAGGATGTACAGATGGTGTAGGTGTTGCCTACCCTTCTCACTGCAGCACAAGTAACAAGAGAAAAGGCTATGCCTATTCACTGTAGTCAGAGAAGAAACTGTGATTACAAGGATGTGCTTTCTGAGGCTCAGGGGAGCCTTCTCCCTCTCTACAACTACCCGAAAGGAGGGTGTCGAGAGGTGGGTGTTGGTCTTTTCTCCCAAGTAACAAGCAACAGGACAAGAAGAAATGGTCTCAAGCTGTTCCAGAAGAGGTTTAGATTAGGTATTAGGAACAATTTTTTCATTGAAAGGGTTGTCAAGCCTTGGAACAAACTGCCCAGTCACCATCCCTGGAGGTATTTAAAAGGCGTGTAGATGTGGTGTTTAGGGACATGGTTTAGAGATAGACTTGGCAGTGTTATGGTTACGGTTGGACCTGATGATGTTAAAGGTCACTTCCAACCAAAATAATTCTATGATTCTAAATTGGAAGTTTTAACCACTGTGTTCCTAACAGGTTTACTATTGGCTATGGCTACAGCAACTCTGACATTCCTGATGGAATGGTGATGCACCTTCAGCTGAGGCTAACAAAAATGCAATTCCTTCCTATGCCTTCTTGCCTGCCAGAAGTCAGGCAGCACAGCATTTAGGTTTTCTTGCTTTTTTCTCTGATTTTTACTATAAGATAGTCAAGAGAAGTTATTTAGAAAGATCAGGGCAAGTAGATTTTAAAGGTCAGTGATTCAGAACTGAATAAACCAGAAGACAGTAAAGCCAAGGGATAATATATGCCAAAGTGTCCTCAGACAGTACAGCCAGCAGCTGTTCCCCACACAAAGCTGCGATACACTGACAGTCAGTCCCTGCAAGGGTGGGCCACCACTCTCAAGAGGCAAACGAAGCAACCAACTTCTGTGTCACTTGGCATGCTAGCCCTTTTCACGAGGCCAGCTTAAGATGTAAAGAAATAAGAATTACTGAATCACAAAATTTCCACTGCTGAGACTCAGACTTCTCCGCTTGGTTGGTTTTGCATATCACACCTTAAACACATCCTTCATTGTGTGGGGAACATGCATGTGCATTTCAATCAATCATATCTTTTTAATGAATTAAATGTGAAATATATGCTTTTTGCATTTATTATAAGGAGTAGAACAGATGGTAAAAGCTCAAACTAATATATTTGTAAAATTAACTTATGCTGCAGGTGATGATTCTCCACAGAAGGTGGTAAGTTGGTAATGTGTTATTTTAATGTTATAGTAATGCTGCATTACAACAGAATTTCTAGGAAAGCAAATGTGATGGCCACAGAGATCTCTCTCGAATTCATTATGGTCACTATCACAATGAATACCAATTACAGGAAACAGAAATGAATACACTGCTGGAATACATTGAGTGCAGTGTGAATTTATGGATGAGGAGGAGGAAAATTATTTACAAATTTTTAAGTTTGAAGTAATATGGTCTTTTCACCCCCTAAAGAGTGCAAAAAGCTTGTCTCTAACTAGTATTTTCAAATAGCTGACTGTTTCAATACCTCTGAAAACACTAAAAAATACCAGTTGAGATCAAAGCAACCTGAAATCTGTTCCATAATACAAATTTAGCCTTTCTCTAAATTTTCATGTATTGCTATTTAAAATATACTGTGCCTTTCATGCACATCATCAAATACAGACACATATTGTGCAGTCTATTGAAAGATACGTAAGCAAGTACACAAGCCAACATGTGATAATCAATTCTCCTCTTGCCATTTCATTACTTTTCTTTGAAGCCAGCCACTCACTTCAGTAGACTTATTCCAGATTCTACGCCAAATGAGTGGAAAATCTGTTTGTCTTCCTCCTTTTGTTTTACTTTACTGCAAACTGCAAGAGTAACAGTGAATACTGTACACAAGTGTCAAGGCCAAGAATACTAAGTACTAAGGCCAAGAATTTCAGAGGGCTCCAGATAATAGCTTCCCTTGAGAACTAAAGGAGTTAAGTTTTCTAGTGTAACATTTCATTAAGATATACTGCACATTTATGTACAGCAAATAACTCACAATCACTTTCTTTCTGCTAGTGAAATGGCTACACACAAATCTATCATTATTTCCTTGGGTTTATTTATTATTTTAACTTGACAGGTATGTTTAATTATTTCTATTCTATGGCTGAATGGCAAACATTACAAATATGCTCTGCAGTACTGGCTGTGATGCATTAAAAAATGACATAGGAACATTTTTATGTTTTGTGTAGGTGGATGCAAAATACCCCTCAACATAAAGAGCAAGTTCAGCTTTTTCCAAAACCTGAATGCGCAGTTTCGACATTTAATTTTTGTAAAAGTCACATGGATCAATGCTAATAGTAGATGCATGCAGAAAAAGTAAGAGTATATTCCAGGAAAAGCCATTTAACAAATAAGAAACTGAAACTAATAATCACAAAAATATTTTACAGTACTCGCACAGCTCTGATTTTTTTACATTCTATGTAACCACTAGGAAAGTAAATGTGTACTGACTTAGAGAAGTGGTAAATGCTACATATGTGCTGATGTATTTCTGCATTTTGTAAAAAAAATCTAAATGTTTAATTTCTTCCTCCAAAGGAGCCTTTAGGGCTATTAAGAAGGATATTACCCACAATTTCCTAAGTGGCCCCAGGACACAAGGGAAGTAGCTTACAGGTCTAGTAATATGAGCTATTATCTTATGTGCAACTGAAAAATATTTAGACAGAAATGCAATGAGCCTGTATCATCGTGACAGATGAACCCATTAACCTGTGTTTTTCTGAATCCCAATGCTAGAAAATTCTATCTTATAGTTAAAGCCTACAAAAGGAAAAAGACAGAAGCTGAATATGCACACAACTGAGTTCCAGCGAATCAAGAACAAGAAATGGCAGCCACTCCTCACAGAAAAAGCAGCAACCATGTAATTTAATGTGGCTCTAGCTCTGTGTGGTGTTCAAATGGGATGTCTACACTGTCAGGTTGGCTCCCGCTCTGCTCTGCTGTGCTGTCACTCTCTCCACGCATCCGCTCTGCATGCGTGTTCATCTTTCCCTTTCAGTCAGTCATTTAGTTTCTTGGCTGGGAGACACTGATGTGCAAGAGAGGACCATGCACAGCGGAGCTTAAGCCCCATAGATAATATGGAGACAGGGCAGCTCCCACCACCCGGCCTTGCCGCCGGCACTTGGTCTTTGATGGGGGTTATGGAGGCTGCATTGACATAGACACTGACACCAAGTCTGTGCACTCTGTATAAGCGAGTTGTACGTTTACACTCCCACTGCTTACAGAAGTAGCTTTTCCTTCAGTCTGAAAGGTGCAAGATAGGAACAGGTGACAAAGGAGCAAAGGCTTAGGGAAACACACAACCAGAGTCTTGCCATTTTAGCCTCAGAGAGATCTCTGCTTGCTGGTAAGTCTTGGGCTATTGATTTTCCTTACTGCAATTCTGCAAAAACAAAGGAATACACATCTGTCAAGAGATGGTAAAAGGACACAGGGCAGCAACTTGCCAGGAGGAATAATTCTTTCAAATCTGTCCTGTGCATTTCTTGTGGGGGAATGATCCCTGCAACATAAGCAGCCCTGATATCCTCATGCCTCCAAGAATCACATTCCTACATTGTTTTGTGATCTCCACACAGCTCAATTGGTTATGTTCAGCTTACGGTCCTGGAGTGAGCACAGTGAGAGGAAGAACCGGGAGCCTACTGCCAATAACTCCATGCAACACTCTAAAAGAACAGTTGCTGCCATTACAGGATCTTTATTTGAGTCAACTTTGTATATTCCTATTCTGGGAATCTGGCTGCCCTGAATAAGGTGGGCTGGGCAGGCTAATTTAACAGAAACTGCAGGAATACCTCACCAGAGAAACACTCATCTGAATGCCAAGACGTGATACAATCAGGGTAAACATGCACAAATCCTAGATGTGCCTCTATATATTTTTATGATGGAAGGCCACAGCTGACAGTGCTGGGTTAGCCCAAAGCTCAACAAGACCCAAATCCATATACTTTAATTCTTGAAATATATGTGCTTTCTTGGGGCTAGATTCCTGCAAGAAACATTTCCTGTGCTCTAAGTAATAAGTAACAGAAACTGAATACAGGTGCACAACAGCAAGCTGGCCCTCTCTTGCTCTTTCTTGTTCAACTCTTTAGGACCACTGAGTAGCATCTATTCTACAATATGTTCAAAGTGCCAGTTTATGCCATATTCACATGTATGTTCATTGGTAATGGACATTATGTGTTCATGAAACTTTCTAAAATCTGTATAATTATTTCTATATTTTAATTAGAAATAGACTTACTAACTTATTCTTTGTGTGCAGAGGTCAAATATAGTCAAGCAGCAGAAAACACTTCATATGAAAATAATTCACTCAACAAAATTTCCCCCAATTGGGAGTTTTAAAACCTCATCTTGCCAGCGTCTGCTTTGGCTTTGTCTTGTGCAAAAACAATGGCCTCCCTGACATTTAAAAGCTCTTCTTTAGCACAGCCCTTCTACAAGCCCATTTTCCTGGGCTGACTACTCTGCTAAGAGAATGACAAAATACAGGAAGCTTTTATCATTTAAAAAGAAAAGCATGGTGAAAAATATCCTGAAACATTGCTTTCTATAACACTTTTTCTCTCCTTCCCTTTCCCATCATCGAAACATTTGTTTTTTTAAATCACCAAAATCGTGTCGGTTCCAAGCAAGTTCTGCAGTCCTGGTGCTAGAAAGACATTACCAAAGACTCATGTCTCAGCACATGCAGCAGCACCTCTTCCTTTAAATTCAGGATATTTCAGTATGCTCCAGCTGGACACAGCCTGCCACTTTGTGTTGCATACTGCTATGGCCATGCTGAGATAGGGTAGTTCTCACAGGGTTTCCAAATGGCACCCACTACCATTTATATTAGGCCCTTAGGCTGCATATTTTGGAGCCCATATAGAAAAGGAATTAATGCTCTGGTTTAGTCTATTGCATCAACTTCTCTGTGTTTTTTCCTGAGGGAAGCTTTCCAAGCTGCTGTTAAAGACAGCATTAATCTGGAGACTTTCATGTGGTCTAGCACTTGCTGTGTCCCTATTAAAATATCTACAAAGTTATTATTTTTGCCATGACATTTGGACACTTTATGTAGAAACTGGAAGAATTTGAGGCCATGTTAAACGTCAAGCCATGAAAACATAGAATATTCCATGACAGCCTTTCCCTATATGAATTTTAAAGAAAATGGAAAGGGTTGGAGAGTGTGGGAGAATATGTAGCTTTATTTACTATGTTTAAAAGTCCCCAAGATCCCTCAAAAATATGTTTTATAAGGCAGAAGAACACTGAGATAGTACAATAAATCTGCAAAGTGATAACCATAGAAACGGCCAACCCTGCTGCTATCACGTTAGCGCATATATGTCAGAGAGTCACCAGGCGATTAGCAGTGCAGGTGTTCGAGCAGCTGAATGGCACTGAAAGGCAAAGACTCATTCCCTTCCTCTAGGTGCTTGAACACTCACGCTCATTGGCATGGTCATTTCTGTGACTCAGAAGGGAGCAATTTGGCTGCCAAATCTAGACCGAGAATGGGAATTGGCATGTTTAAGCTTACTGCTTAAAGCTTTAAGAGCTTTAAATATTAACTTGGTTCAACGTGCATCACACTTACAGTTATTGCTGCAGAAATTTCAATGTGTTTCCAGTAGCAAGTTGGCTCGAGATTTTGTCACATTTTTCTCAGCAACTCATAGGCACCTAATCTGTGTCTGGAAGCAACAGTCATCTGATCTAATGAACCACCCTGCATACACAATTCATCCATCCCTTATCAAGAAAAAACAGCTATAGATATGAGTGAAAAGTCTCCTTCTCCTGCTATTTATCTAAACAATCAGTACTCATGGCTCACGTCAGCAAATCTATCAGACTATTAAGCTTTGTATTCCTGTTGAGACAGAGGTTGGACTAGATGTCCTCCAGAGGTCACTTCCAACCAGAATTATTTTAAGATTCTGTGATAACTTCAGTATTCCTGAAAGACAGAGACAGTGGCTACAGGGAAGCACTTCTGATACTGTCTCTTTTACAGCAATATAATAGATACTGTCAAACTTGACAGCCACAAATTTTTGTTAAAGCTTTAGATCCCAAAGTTTATAGAGTTCCTGTAAGCACTCCAGCCATCCATCCCTTGCTATCAGCTCATGTAAAGGTGAGACCCTGGTTCCTTCTGCACTGAGACTGGGTGCATTAATCAAAGTAAACGTGATTTTTCTGACAACTTGCTAGAGATGAAATCAACTCCGAATGCAAACTTTCCTATTTCAAATGAATTTAGAAGACTAACAGTGAACTACAGCTAAGAAAGTTAGATTTTCTGAAGCAAAACCATCTATTGTTCCTCTAGATTATACAATGTAAGTAAAGTTCATGCTAACATGACACAAAAGCCACACTTCTGTCTAAAATCCACAAACTTATTCCCACTATAAACTATATTCTCCAGCACCTTCCAGTGTCTTAAAAACCAGACCTACTTACACAGGTCCTCTGATGCTCCTACACTAAGAGGAACATTAAAGTACAGGCTTAGATGAGTTTAACTGGCTCCTCAATATGTGCTTTCTCAGGCTAATATTCAGGTAAAAAGCCTTCATAGCCGAAAACCTAAAGTTACTGTTCAATATACATGAATAAGTAACAAACCATTGAAGAAACACAAGCTTCGGATGCTGAATGCCTGCAGAGACAGCTGTAAATATTCTATGATGTATAAAAATCTTCACATTCTATCTACCCCGAAGTCTCCAAACAAAACAGTGCTCAGGGAGAGCGGGGGGCATCCCGCAGCATTGTTCCTGTGCCTATGTTTTCCAGTCTGGGGAAAGTCCTGCTTTGGTCTTTTGCAGTACTGCCTCCCTTGCACAAACCCCAGTGATGTGATATTCCCTGCAACACAGATCACCAGAGAAAGTACAAGAATTGTGCTTTGTCCTTGGATGTAAACACGGTCATGCTCTGACTCATGGTGACTGACCTTAACAGCTTCCATGCTGTCTATAGGAAAAAATTAGTTTGGACATTAAAAAGGTTGTTCATTGGGGCAAGAAATGAAAACACAGCACAGGTATGTTGCAAGACTGCTCATAGAAAAGTGCTTCTTTTTAGACCTCCTTCAGTTGATTCTTCTACTAAATAAATAAATAAAAATCACACTACTTATGCTCTGCTTACAATATTTAACGCAGTAGGCTATCAGATTTCAGCTACTGGTGTGGTAACACAGTGCAAATACTAATGGCTCTCTAATGGTTCTGAGAGTGGCTGCAAGTTTTCTCAGGATGTCCTGACTCTCTGCCAACTCATTGGCTGTTATTTCTCTTTTCAATTCACCTTGTATTGACTCTAATGATGCCAATGGTGTGTTAGGATGTGAGTGTGCACAAAAATGCATTTCTGGTATGTAACATATAAGCAGCCTCTAGCAGCTCTGGAAATAGAGAGCTGAAAGCCTTTATTTACACATATTTCACACTGTATGTTATAGAAAATGGCTAGGTCAGACTAGTTTCATTAGTACATAGAGCAAAACCCCTCTTCTCTCTCTTTAATGGCTTTTATAAATTATTTTAGTTTTCAATACAGACTGTCAAAGCATGCACAGTTCATTTCTCACATTACATTTTATTTTCTGATATTTGTGCTCAACTATTGTACCTGTGTGTCACACTTTACTATATTTACTTCCCACCTAAGTGGTGGGACAGAAAATTTAATCTAAATGAAATATTTCAATTTCACCTTCAAACTCTACCAGTTCTTTTCCTACACCTATCTTGCTTCAAGGCTTGGACTGTGATTTCATTGGATTTTGCAAGACAACACTGCAAGGAGGAGTAAAGCCTTTAACTATACTGTTTCCTTTCCTCAAACTTCCCTAGGTGTGCTGCACAGTGTATATGCGGACCAAAGTAGCACCCTTGACGATAGCCTGCTGCACGCAGCAGGGTCCACAGTTCCCTTTGGTGTTGCGCAGAGCTAAGCATGTGGTACTTAAAAAGATCAGAACAGCCAGATGTAACCTAGGGAGAATGTTTTTCACCACAAATATTAATGAAGTTGTCACTTACAAGTTCTTCACATCAATGATTCCTCGAAAGGCCTTTCTAGGGATTCCTTTTATCTGGTTTTCACTCAGGTCTCTGAATAAGAGAAGATAAAAAAAAATACGCTATATTAACAAAGAGAACACATTTCTCAAATCTACATGAGATAATGGAATAGAAACATGCTTGGAAAAGCATATATTTCTGGATTTGTTACACCACACAATGTTTTCAATTTTCTTTATCTCCTCTAGAGGTCTGTGGCATGAGCTGAAATGACTCTCCAATGAAAACCACCAGAATTCATGATACAAATGACAGAACTTCGAGAAAACATCACTCAAATCTGCTCATGACACTGGCACAATGCCATGATTCACTCTTAGAGTACCTACAGCCAAATCTTATATCTTTAAATTGCAAACCCGTAGTGTAAATGTAATTTTCTCACCATGCTCCTGTTTCTTTACCAACTGCAAAAATACTTGACTACCCCTGCTCAGATTACATCCCTTTATTTGAAATTAATATTCAGAAAAAACATCACAATCATCCTCTTTTGAGATTTATAAATTTACAGTGAAAAGGTCTTGATCTACCACGTTAAAAAAAAAACAACACTGCATTTTGTATCAATGGGAACAACAGCATTTTTAACTCTGTTAAAAAAAAAAAACAAAACCAAAACCAAACAACAAAACCAAAACAAACCAACAGCAATTCAAAATGTCTTTCTAGTACTTAAAACATGATAGAATGTTTCAATTTAAATCATTACATCTGCACTGTGAGTGCAGGTAGAGCAACGAGCAGGTTACAGTTTTCTGTTACAAAACCTGTATTTGGGTGCTTTTTCTTTTGATGCACTATAAATATTCTGACTGGAATTTTCCAAGTTTGCAACCCTCTACCAGTACCTATGGAGGCAGGAAGAAGGGCACTGGGAATGGGAGACAGACACAAAAATCATAAAGTTGGGATGCTTTCAGGCTAAGGAAAAGCAACACTCACAATGATTTCTTTGCTGGTGCCTGGTAAGCATGGAAAAGAGTAAGGGATTTCACTCAGATTCAGGGTACAAAGTGAGGGGAAGAGAGAAGTGTGGGAAGATAAAAGGAAGGCAGAACAATGGGGAAAAAAATGGAAGAAATGAGCAAATGGGGGAAATGGAAGACAGAGGGACGGCTGGAGAAAAGGATAAAGAAAGGTGATACCACGGCACAAGATATTACACAGTGCGTCATTTGGTGTGACTGTGTCCCTATGTCATACAAACCCAAGAAAGAAATCCCGGCTTTCTACTGATCATTAAGACTGAATGGCAGTCATCTGTACTCACCACCAGATACCCTTCTCTGTAAGTACATTTTGTGTTGCAGCAAGCCTCCTTTCTAGTCTCCACCAAATTGGCTTTATCAAATGAGAGGCCAGAAATCAGAGCCTGCCACAAAAGCCCACAGTGACATTGCAGGTCAAGATGTGTCACGCAGGGCTTTCTTCTGCTTTCCATCAGGCAGATAGGAAAAAAAAAAAAGGGGGGACTATGTCCTTGTCATGAGACTAATTCAATTTATACCAGTCACGCAGTCTACACCAAATTCTCAAAGTAGCCACAATTGTTCACTCAGACTATCGCAAACAAAAATGTGCTGCTGGATACAAGTCTCTTTTTCAAGCCAGTTTAAAATTCTTTGTGACCTTCAGAATTTGTTTAACACTGATCCACACCCTGACCCTTCCTTCACCTCCCCTTTCTTTTGCTAGCAACAAAATATTAGTTCTTTAAAGACAGACCTTCAACCCAGACAAATGATCAGGCAACCCGAACGGAGAAAAGTAAAAAGTAAAGTGTATTTCAGACCTACAAGAAGGAAGTCTTATGCTGAAGACTGATTTCATGACAGGGAGTCACTTTGGTGTGAAAGCGAGGCACAGCACAGCCACAACCAATGGTAAAAGCATGACAAAATGGCTTAGGAAGGCAAAAGTTAAAAACAAAAAGAGCTCAAAAAAGTAGAATTGTGTGATCAAATAAAATCACACTAAACCTACCAATATCTCAAGTTGCATTTGTCCGGCATTTTATTGTGCACTATTTCAAATCAGGTTTAAAAATACATTAGGTTTTCAAGTATTTTTTTCTAATATTATTGTGGTCTAAAAGAGGTACTATATATTTTTCCTTTCTGCTTTGTCTTTATGCTCGACTCTCACTTGCAGTCAGGCAAAAACAGGGGACTGTGGGAAATTCTTCCATTTTCTATTATAATCTTCTTGTAAATTTTATTAATTTTATTTTCCATTTAGGCACTCTCCTCTAGCTAACAATACTGTCTCTCGAAATCTCCAGGATCATGGACTGATTTCATAAATATCTCTAGTGGTCTGAAGAACTGTCAGCCTGCATGGCACTAGTGATGCAGCACGGAAGAAAATTCACAACTGCATGCTTCATTTTCTGTAACTGCCTTCTCGCAATTATAATCATCCCTTTTTGAGATGGTTAGGAATAGTGTTCATCTCTGCTTCCTAACACTGTGCCAAACCCTTGTTAAATGCCTTTCACAAGCAAGCAAACACCAACCAGGCTCAGCCTGTGCACTTCACAAAACATGCTGTGAGGGAGCAGAAGGCTGTAACAGGCAACTTGTCTATGTAGTTTATCTTAAAGTTTCAGCTTTTCATTCCCTATGTCTCATAACAGTCATAATGGGAAGCTCGCACTGACAATATGTGAAAAAACTATTAGTTATTAATAGTGACTGCAGAAAATCACATAAATTACTGTGAGGACAAAACAAAACCCTAAAAAAAAGACAAAAAATTTTTCTGATATTCAAGAAAGAATAAACAACAAATCTGAAGAAAACTAAATTATTATTACTAATATATTTCCTATTTCTTAGACAGAGGTTTCAAGCCATTTATTTCTGCAATGGAAGATGAGACCAACACCTGAGTGCATGATAGATCCTAAGGAGGAAACCTGAAAGAATCCAGCTTTAGAGAAACATACACTTTCAAAAATCCTCACCCTAACAGAAAGTGTTAGAGAGCTGACCAAAAGTGCTTGACCTAAGGACAAACTAATCTGTGCCAGTACCCCAGCAACATCCTCCTTTATAAAGGTTCCTCTGTACAGAAAGGAGAAAGCCCAACAACAACAGAAACACGCTCATTTGCATTCAGATAAAACAGAGATATTGAGCTAAATAATTTTATTATTATTATTAAATTATTGGTCCTGTTACTTTGATAAATACAGGCAAGTTTCATCCAGTTCAACCTGCCACACAGCTTTCAAGCAATGTAAATAACACAGAGATTCTGCAATCACCCACTACCTAGATAAAGTGCATCTCTTTTTGGCAGTGTCCCCCTGCCTCCTTGATACAGGTGTCCTGTCTGACGGAAACATGTGTGAAAGGTCCTCAGCAGCAGCTCACAGAGGAACCGACTAGATGAAAAGCACAGCAGGTGATGATACTGCCTACGTTCAACCCACAGATTCCACTGCCAGCAGCATGTGGTGAAAGCCTCTAAGGAGGGAACACTCTCATTTCAGAGACGGGCAAACAGAGCCACAGAGATATTAAAGAACTTTGACTTCAAGTTTGCACAGATCTGAAACCCAGGAGATAAACTCCAGCAGCTGTGGCTCACAGGCCCTTGCAGCACAGCAGACCACAGTCTAACCCAGACTTGAACAAGAGTTGGCAAGGTCAATAGATTTTTAAAATTTTTATTTTAACTTAACTAAAATGTTTTGGACACAGATTAACTCTCTGCAAGTATAATGTTGTTTGCTATTGCAAGAGCCTTACTGATAAAAGAATTGAAGAGGGAAAAAAAACCCCACCCAAAACTGCTGTCGTTTTCTAAGTCCCTCTCCAGTCTACACTGTAATGCGGGTTTTAGCTTCCTGCTTTAATGCTGGTTATTGCATCCTAACTGAAATTTCAAGTAACATAGCAATATTAAGACTCTCTTTTTTCCTTTTAACGTGCCAGTAACAGAACATAAATCAGTTAATTGGAACACAGACCCTATGAACATTCATAAAATAAGTCTTCGCTTGAACTTCAGATTGAACACTACTCTTATTAATTCTCCTGCTCAATTGGGCTAAAAGAAAGATCAGCATTCAGTGTTATCCAATAAAGAACTAGACTTGCCTATAAAGTCTAAAAAGTATAGTGCAAAAGCTTAAAGAACTCGTAACCAAAAGTAAATGTTTCACAGCCAAACATGTATTTTTCCCAGTATGTTACTGTATATTGATCCCATAATAAAACAGTAAAATCACAAAGTTAGACATTAACATGTGGAACCAATGTTCAGCTAAAATGAAGGAAAAATCAGAATAAATAACCTGATCCCTTGAAGTACCTTCTAGCTTATCCACAGTTCAATTGCTTCTTGGAATAAGAAAGAAATGCTCACACACAACTCTTACATCAGCTGATACAAAACCGTAAGACAAACACTGGTTGATTCAACTGTTTATCGCTTGAGAGAGCAAAATAACCAATTGTTTCCCATCACCTCTTCTTGACACAATAATAGTGGAAAGTTTATGGTTTTTCATTTTATTTTGCAAAGCAAACAACAGAAAGGCATAAACACTAACTTTAAGAAAGAGTGTCAACTGCCACCAATGCTAAGAAGTACGTTAACTACTAGCTTCACTCCAGCTACAGAATGTGCAGCTGAGAAACATGAAAATTAGTTAATCCATGTTGGTAGCTTGTTTACATTCTTTTACCAAATAGGATTTCTCGTTAAAAACATTTCAGTGTTATGCATTACCAAATTAAAAAGTTATTGAGGTTTTGTGCACTATTAAAGTTTAGTGATTATTCTTCAACCCAACATTTCTTTACAACTGGACTAAAACCAGGCTGAACTGCTCTGCAAAAGGTTACATACTTGACACAACCTGGTCACTACAATTTGTCTCATTAGAATTAGTTTTAATTCTTACATTATGTTACACATAAACTCTATCCTACAATGTTTTACTGAATTAAATAACACAACTAAGGAGTTAAAGAGTAACAGATGAGGGAAAAGTGGAGAGTTTAATCCAAAGATAATAGGTATCTCTAAGTAACACATAATAAAAGATAAGCAAGTCAGTGAAGTGGAGAATGACACAATTCAGCTTTTTCATAGAGCGAGAGCTGGAGGGAAGATAGCTTCTACAGACAGTGAAGAGGGCAAAGGGATCAATCCTTACTAAGGGAAGAGTTTGCAAAAATTCAAAACAGGGCAACATGCAAAGAGATAGAAAGACAAAAGAAATCCATAGGGGAAAAAAAAAGAAGTTTACTCAAACATAACTGTAATGATTTCAGCACAGAATATATATAATAGTATTCACAGTGTCCTTCTATTTTAACTAAAGGCTTGATACTCCCAAGGAAGCTTTGTTGTCTCCCGGAGTTTCTATTGGAATCCATCACAACTTGCAATACCTCAAACCTTGTTTAACCTTAAGCATGGCATAACTGGGGTCATAAGACCACCAGCAGAACAGCTGTAGTGCAGATTCCCTTTTAATTGCTACAATTTATTCTTGTGCATTTCTTCTTGCCCTTTCAAAGAAGCAAGCAATATTACAGTTAATCTGGCCAGATCCTCTTATGTGGCTCCAGCCACTTGTTCTCAGGAAGCAGTTCCAAAGGATGCAGATCTGCCTCCTCTGCAATAACTATGCACTTGCAAAGGTTGCTGTGCCTTAAGTGTGTGTTAAGAAGACTGAGCCAAGAGAGTGATCACCATGCTTGAGGTATGAAAGAAACGGATCTGAATCACTTGCGTGGTAAATGTATCTGGAGGTATAAGTGCCAGTACACAGAAGCTCAAGGATGCAGACATCGAACTTGGATGAAAACAGACTCTGTATCACATTAAGCTGGCCTTTCAGTTACAGCAAAGAACAGAAGCAGAATTTTTCCTGCTCTGCCAAAATTGCATGGCTGTTTTTTTAATGATTAAAATTAATATTTAAACTAAATACTATTCTTATCTAGGAGCTATTGTCCTAGTATTTCCAAAACTGTTCAGTATTAGAGTTTTTTCTCATTCTATAAGTGATTAACAAATAACTGAGTTAGCTGTTGAGGACAATTCAGAAACTTTGAGCCTCGTAAATATGCAAGATGAATTCAAGACATTTATATCATCTTCCAGGTGGGAAAAGCAATGACCAAATCAGCTCACTATAACAGTAATAACAACAAGCTGTGGCAAGTCTGACACTCCCATCAGCACCTCTATCCTCAGGAGGGGCCCTACGCAATCAGTGAAGCAATGGCTTCTCCCTTTCCTTATGTTCAGTGAGAAAGATGGTGCTTACCATGAGGCAGCAGTTAGAGCTCTCTGTCTAAAAGGAAAAATGGGTAAAGTCTTGTTGCCAATGGGCTACAAGGTAAGAGTTTAAGAACAGTAGTATTGTATAGCATTTACTCTGTGGAAACGGCATCACTGCTGATTTCCTAAAAGGAAAAAAAAATTTCTTCCTGCTACTGCTGCAGTAGAAGCATAGACATTGACAGCATCTGAGTTCTACAAAAAAGAGCAGGTCCTACAGAGGTTCTGTAGCCTGAACAATGCAAGGTGATTGTGTTTTGGCTAAATACAATACAGCTGGCTCTCAATTCATGCTCTGGAAAGCCACAGAGAAAGTCTTTCTAGTTTTGTTTTGTTTGTTTGAAGGGATGGAATTGAGCTCAAAAATTCCAATTAAATCAGTCCTCACTGCTTTCACACAGTCACACACTACTGCACAAGTATTACTTCTAAACTTCCAGAAGATAAATACCACAATTGCTTTGTTGATCTGATTTTACTGTGAGGTGATAGATGCCAACTCTATACTTCATTATTCACTCAAAGCTTCACGTAGTCTAATTAACCCAAGTCACATATACACATACTCTCATTCTGAAGAACAAGACACTAAACAGAGGCTGAGCTTAAAGAGTGGGGAAGGGTGTTTGCTAAGCAATCAAGGAGGAAAAACATCTCAGCAGCAGATAATTATTTTAGCATCATTTAGCCTTCTCCAAGGCCAAATTAAAAACCACCTGTTAATAAAGGCCCTTCTAGAGATTTGACCTGCATGGACTTTGACAGATTAATGACTTCTGTCCTGACACAATTACAGGGATCACTCAGTACATGGTGAAGTCTTTCTAAATGCTTAAAAGAACAGAGGATACAAATTTGTGCACACTTTGTAAGAGGTTTTTAAAAATTTCTTAGTAATTTCAAACCACAAAAAAATCCCACTCTCACTAAATTAGACACAGTGCTACAATATTTGGCTGTCAATGCACCCAACACAAAACCAGAAAAAAAACCTATCAAAATCTCTCCTACAAGATTAGCAAATATTTTTATATGATTTTAAATGAACTGTAAAAATACCTATGTGTCAATGCCCAATTAAAGGCAATATTTATCTTTATGACTTTTGCAATTCTTCATCCCTCCTCCTGCCATTTCCAAATGACGAGTAAATACTGATCAGACAGCATTTAGGAGACTCTTATTTTAAAAACACCCATCTTGAGACAGATAAGAGTTTTCATTTAGAAAGCTGCATCTGGAAGATGCAGCTGTGGGTATGTTCTCTTGGAACATACCCACAAAATTAGATTTTACCTCAATGTCTTTATACTCAACTTTGGATGTGTCCAGGAGCAGGAATTGGAAAGTAACTAAGAGTGGACTTAGAGGACACACTTGAAGAGAAGCATCCCTTCAGAAATACGATAAGGCTTCTGACTACTAAATGACAGTAAGGCTTCTTTATTAATAGTATTTAACGTAGGTCTTCAGTGCTTCACAAAATGGTATCAGTATAATTAATCCTTCCTTTTTATAGAGGGGGCAATGAGACACAATGAGAGGCAGTATGTGCCTAGAGCAAGGTACTCTAGCAGGGTGCAGGAAGAGATTAAAAAAAACCCAACTCATTGAAAGACATATACATGAGGTATTCACAATTTTATGCAATTTATACACTAATTCTTACTGCATGTGGTGAGATTGACCTGCCAGCAAAGAAACAGCATACACAGTTCTGACAATGTATTTAAGAGAGATTCATTTCAATAGAAAAATCTCTTTTACTGTGGAATTATTCAGAATCACTGACAAAAAGTGATCCCAATGTGGTGGAGTTCCTATGCAATACCAAATTCTACCAACACATTTCTATTACACTGTTCTCTGACCAAGTGAGATTACAACACAGAGGCACTAAAATGATTTAATAGGAACAACATATACCTCAAAGAGGAAGGAGCAAAGCACTGACAGCAGTGGAAAGAAATTAATCTCTCCGTTATTTTCTGGTTTTGTAAATATTTGCTTGCTGCTAAAACAATGTGAATTCAAAAAGCTCTCTTGCTGCTTATTAATGCTAATACTTTCTAAAGTGGAAATTCAGCTATATGGAGGCTCCTTTATTTTAAGCTAATTTTAAAAAACCCAATAACTTTTATACTGTTGACCTTTTGCCTGTTTTATACTCTTGCCTGTTGAGTTGTATTGGAAAGAAATCCTACCCGTTTGCAAATTCTAAAAATAAGTAGGCAGTATTACCCTTCTCTGATCTCCACAGACCAAAAATGAACCCATGTTAAGCCCAGTTCGATCACTTAGCAAAAAGATATTTGCAGTTTATTGTTTATATTTTGTTAAAATACGGTGGGTTTTTGTTTTAGGAGATAAATATGTGAAACCACAAACTCTAAAACATGTGCTAATAAACTGCACTGTAACTGGATAACTGATCAATATCCAGAGAAAGACTCGATCTTCCTTGTCTTAATTCTGCCCTCATTAATGACGAGTATTTTTATAGTAAAGAATTTTTTGCACTTTACTGATATGTTCAGAAAAGTATGTCCCTGAGCAGTTATATTCTGGTGCAGCTAACCATCACACCGTAGAATAAAAATGATGGTCATAATAGTATTTATTTAATTCAGGCTGTGATCCTGTACCTTTGCTATGAAAACAGTCTGTTTTCGCAGGAGTAAGTAGCAATTGCATGTCAAAAGATCTAGGCTTTATTTCTTATAAGGTTCTTCTGAAAAAGGCCAATTATTTGTTTGCATGATCACCATAGGCATTTCTGTGGCTATATAAAAGTAATAAAAATTATACAAAATCCATGGATAGTAAAAACAACTGCAGTGACATTCCATTTATTCTAGTGAGGCAGAAATGAATTGCAAATTAATTGAACACACTGCAGTGAGAAAAACAACATTCTGGTTATAGATAAGCCCTGGTTATCAAGAGGCTATTATTCTGTGGTAAAAAGAGAACCAGTGTAAGAGGGTCACACTATTGCTTCAGCTATAATAGAATTTTTAAAAATAAATTATAATATTGCACCAATAATACCTATTGCAGTGATATTCAGCTGTCTGTACTCCATTAACAGGTACTGAAGAACCAGACAAAGGACCAAAGCGTTTTACACATCTTGTCCCTTCTTTCTTTCGTAATATTTTAGCTTCTACTTTTCTTCCACAACTTCACCTTTATATATCTTTCCTGCTATGAATCGTTTAGTCCCTGAAAGCCTCTGTGAAACACTGCAGATGTAAGAAGATACAGTTCAGACTGGTTTGTAGCCTTAATTCATTTTTCTATGTGGATATCACATCTAGATTTATTAGACCAAGACGTAATACCACAAAGTGGTTAACTCTATTGGTGATATTCATGCAAGATGCAACTGTTGAAGTAATACAACCTTCTCCTTTTTACGGTAGGCTCCACGAACCCACAAGCTATTCAATTATTTCAGAGCAGGTCCACCCTGACCATTACAGCTGAATAAATCCTACAAACCTCACTCTGCTACCTTATACACACATGCAAGAAAAGATTCACTGAAGCATAACCAAATAATTTCTTTTTTTCAATGACTATCCAAGGCAGGCAAAGTACCTTCAAGCATCCCAGTCCATGCACAGAAAGTTTATCATTCAACAGTGCTATACTTTAGGAAAAGGCATCTAAATAGAAGATAAGTGTTTTAAATGTAGAAAACAAAAATAAAGTATACTAGTAGAACAAACATGCTAACTAACATAATGTAGACCTAAACCTAAATTACCTTTCAGCTAATGTGCACACAAAACGATAATTCCTCCAAAAAAGAAGTTAAACTTGTAAATATGTCACTCAGACTATTGAGTGTTTTGTTATTATAATGATTTGGTAGATCATGTACCAAGGAGCTAAAACTTTATTGAACACTGAGCTAAAATCAAGGCAATTAATGAGAATTAACAGTTCCCCTAGGACTTCATTGCCACTTCCAAATAAGCCTGGCCTGAATAAGTTACAAGCAGAGTTAAGTTCCCTGAATCCAAACAAACATTGTATTATGAAAACCTCCAGATTCTACTTTGAAAACAAATTAAGTTTTTATCCCCAAACACCCAAAATACTCATAGGGAGATGTAGGCATGTCTGAATTGTTTACAGTAACTCTCAAGGATTCTTGTGGCACATTTTGAGCTTTATTCCTGAAGAAGACAAGCAAACAAGGGCACTTCTCTGATTCATCAGCAAATGCCTTGCTTCAGCAATCTGTATGAGGATTTATTTACATAAAGCCACTTCCAAAAATGAACTCTGCTTTCCTCTGACTCACTGTCAAGCATGTTGCTGAATTTCAGATTGACAATGTCAGCTCATAAAATCAAATTAAATGTAAAAAAGCTGATAGCTGAATGGGGAAAGGGAAGAGGGTCTCCTGCATAACAGACTCCAAAGGGAAACAGCAAGAAGACTACACATTGCTGTTTCATCATTGAAGCACTCTCAAATCAAAGAATATCAAATTCCAGAGTGATCTGATTTCATCACTGCTGGGAAAGATGATGACTTTCTCTACAGTCCACTACAGCTATGGAAGTCTGCAGAAGAAACTACGCCTGACAGTAGCATTTGGCTTTCAATTATCCCAAACTTAAAGTTTTTTTCAATTTATGACACCTCTGTTCAACTATTTTAGCAAGCCTTTGAAAAAATCCATTAGCCAAGCAGCATCATGTATATGTAGCACGAGGTACAAAATGATTCACAGGAAAGCTTTTGATGGTAAAGAGGCTTTGCTCTACTTTCAAAATACAGCCTGGGACTTGGAAAAAATAACATTCAAATGCAAAAGTAGAGAGAACTCGTGTCACCCAAACAGTGGAAGCCTCAGTATTTGCAGCTTTAGATGATATATTACATTCAAATCACTATTAAAAGACAAACAATACAAGTGATAATGGTAGCCTACAGCTCCCCCCACTCCCCAGCACTGATCTGACTAAGCTTCTGACCAGGAAATTGGCATCCAGAATTATTATTCTTTTTTAAATAAAATCAATGCACACGAACAAAGCCGGGGAAGGGGGAGGGGAAGTAACAACTCAGAAGTAAACTGATTGCCCAAACCCACGGAAACTAAACACAGCCATTTCTAGTAATGAACAGGGATGCATGTTCTCTCACAAACTACATTACACATTCACACACAATTTAAAGACTACAATTTCTCCTTAAATCTTGTATTTGGTACTATAAAATTTAAAACTTTTTCATATGACACAAATATCAAAAAACAAATTTAACTCCATTGTAAAACATGGAATGTTTACATTCTGAGATTATTTATTCACATCATTACTTCCAGATGTACATACAGAAAACCAACAATCAAGAGAGAGAAACTAAGAGTCAGTCAAAAAATACAATAGTTTCTGTATCGCAGTTCCATGCACAAAGGGTTTTGTTTGGTTCCAGGAAGTAATTCATGGTGCAATCTGTTTTTCTCCCAGCTCAGATGCAATCACTTGCTCTTTCTTTGAACAGTTAATTTCTGGAAAGACAACTCTAAATACTGGGGAGCTATGTCTAAACCAGAAAGTGGTTTTCTAACTAAACCTATCCCACCCTGTTAAGTTTATATTATTATGCTATAGATTATATACAACTATAATACATATGGTTCCAATTCTGTTTCTAGCTTGCACTCTTTATGCAGTCTTTCTAAATCATGGAACATAAGAATGATATAAAAGAAGAAAGGTAAATCAAATATCAAAAGGTAGGGTTGTGATGCATTCCCAACACTTTTACTAAAGACAGCAATACACTAGAAATACAGTTTTACATCCATTAAATATTTTAAATTCTCACACGTAACATACATGCTTTGATTAGTTACACTAGGCAACAACCAAAGTATATTTCTCCATATACGAAGCATATTTGGAAGTATTAAACACAACAACATATATGTCTTACTCAAAAGGTTCTATATTAATACAAAAATAGAAACAAAACCAAGTATTTTCAGTAAATGTTGAAATGCTGATATTAGCTCATGGAAGATAAAATTCACTATATGATAATTCCTTCAGCTTTTCCACTACACTTGGTCATTAGAAATACTTTAACCAGGTCAAAATCATACATCATGGGAAAATAGCAGCACTATTTTCTTGAAATGGCCCAGAACTACTCCTACTGATTATCTCAAGTTCTATACATTAATCCATATGCTACCTCTTGCAGGTTTATGTGATGATTTTGTTCAGTTCATGTGGTAGACAGTATCTCTCATAGAGAAGTCGGCAAAGAATGGGGTCACTGAATCTTCCATTCAGATACTGACCAAGGTTACAGTCATGAGATATCCAATAATCACTGCAGGCTCAGCAATGACTGCTGGTTTTAAGAATGAGAAGACAAATTAACACACTCTAGTTCCCTCACTTTTAACTCATCACCTTCAAACCAACCCCAAGAAGTGCAAGAGAGGAGTAGGAAGGAGTGTAGTGACAGCCAGTGAAGCTCGTGGGCAAGAATTCTCCCCTTTCTACCTTCATTGAGGGCTTTAGCACACAACTGCTCACCTCTGGACCAGAAAGTGACCATTTTTAGCAATGCCATGGTACCCCTGACTAAATAGATGGCAATGTATTTACACAGAACGAGTTCTAAACTGAATAACCTATTAATATTGAATTAAGATTTTCTTTTCCTTGCATGCATCTCCTTCGGTTACCAGAGCCAGGCATTCTTTTAAAGCTGCAGTATTATTTACAGAAACATTTTTCACTTTATTGTATTGAACTGGAGTCTTAAAGTATATAAAAGATTGCAAAGTGCATTGCAATAGTACCTGAGGGAAACTGCTCCCTTCAAAGGCCATCTGCATGTTACAGAAATAACATCAATGCCACAAGGACAGTGGAGTTTGTCTTTTCAGAGCAAAATAATGAGGTGAATTTGTGACTGAGACTTACGATTACATTTCTAAGAAGGGTAGGTTTCCATAATGGTCAGAAGTGACCCATTCATGTACAAATCTCCCAGCTCTGTCTGAGAGGATTTCAGCAGAGCACAGCAGTGTGGCCCCTGCGTGCTTGACCACTTGCCTCTGGGGGCGGCTGCCAGCCACGCTGCTGGAAGAGGCTGAAGAACAGTTGTCCTGTCGGCTGAAACATATAATGCACTAGAACTAGACACATGCAGGAGTGGCCAAGGGATTTTAAAGGTAATTTTTAAAATTGCTTTAGGATCATTTCTTCAAATACAAGATAGGTGGTCTCTGACTCTCCTCTACTACTGATAAACCCTTGGAAAGTTTCTCATGTACGCTCCTTCTCTGGCAAGGCTGGAATGGGAAAATACCTACTTGACTGGGTCCAGTCCCAACCCAAAAGAAAAGATTTCCAAAGTGTTTGTAGGAATGAAGAGGGTAGTGACAGAAGCCAAACAGATCCAAGGTTGGTTGGTTGTTTTTCTCTAACTCCATAAGCAAATCCTGCACAAGACGCTTCGGGGCTTTCTGCACTGGGAGTTTCTGTGCTTCTGAGACTTCCACACTGCAAGCATCTTTGCTAAGATAATATAAAATTTCAGAGCACATAGTTAATGTTCAAATGGCAGAATATATTGATTCTCTGCCCATCCCCTAGTATCTTAAGTTTACCCAGAAGACTATTTTATTTAATTAACTTGGTGCTTTATTAATATAAATATTCCACTATTGATCATAAGAGAAGCTGACGCACGTTTGAGTCAGGCATACATCAGATCCATTTAATGGAGCTCCACTTTACAAGAGTAGTTGGCTCTAAATCAAGGTAAATGGTAGCAAGTGCTCCTTGGGGATGACAGGACTTAGCTGAATCTATAACATTTTTACGGAGCTAGTTTTTTTAAAAGCAGAAAGCATATGGAAATTAGATATGAAAATGGTCTCCCCTTGCACGTATCAATTAAGCATGTCAATACCTTAATTAAATTGCTCAACTTAATGAGATTTATACCAATGAATATGTTTTATAGTTATAATAGCTTTTTTGGCTACTGTTCAAGATGTCAAATAAATTGTGAAAAGAGGATTAAAAAAGTAGTAATTGACATTCTGAATTGAAGCCAGTATTTTTTTCTCTCATTTTTTTCCTTCATTCATGTGATTTTGGAGAACATATAAATAAAGTAATGAACCCTGTAATAGCTTTGCTTTTAAAAATGTCTTTCTTTTTCCAGGTCTAATCCTTCTTATCAAATTCTCTGTCTGAGTAGCACACTATTTGAATTAAGAACCACTTCAGCTTAAATGATTATAGGCCTTTTTCCCCTTTGAGGCTCACTATTATGCCTTTCCTACAAGTAAAAGGAAGCAAAACTTTTCTATCCTGACATGCAGTTACTATAAAGACTTCTGTATCAGACTATGTTAACATAGTGTCTCAAGGTGCATGGATCTTATCCCACCAGCAATGGGGACTTCTACTCCCATCATGGACTTGCTTCAATTTTGACTCCACTGTCTCTGGGCAAACATACCTTTCCAAAATTTAGACCATACCTGAAGAAGTTTTGCAGAAGTGTCAGAAAATATAATTTGCAGAAAAAGCTCTTCTGGTCCTTTGATGCTTCACAGTGCTCTAACTTACTATTGTAAGCATTGTTAAAACAAATCAATAAAAAAATACTATCCTACAACTGTTAAAACATAGCTCAAAAAAAAGAAAAAAAAAAACGAGAGAGAGAATTAATTTGCAAACTACTACTCCAGGTCTTGCTGGCCTCACTAGCTTCCCAGTGTAAAACAAATCTAAGTAAAATTGATCAGAAACACCTGCTGTAATGGAAACTGTAGAATAATGAATCCAAACTTTGCGGGTTGCCAGTTCAGAAGTCCAAAAATACAAAATAAAGCTTTACAGAAAGAGAGAACTAAAACAAATGTTTCTTGCAGACAGAAGGATAGACAATTCTCATCTAGGGGTTATAGAAAAGCATGGGACGCTACCTTTTCCGACACAATTTCTGTCTCTGTCCTTAATATACTTTTGCAATCTCTACAAAGTCGTTGTCTGTCTCAGTGACTCAGTTCTCTAGTATACATCCAGGGACATGTGCCTTTATAGGTGAGAACTGAACTCACATGTAAAAGTGCGGATGTATTCTCAAGTGAGAGGTGTTACACAAGTGCCTTCCCTGTAATTGCTAGCAGACCCCCTCAGCAGGATGGCAGGTAACCAGACAACACAAAGCACCTTTTCCTGTGCCAAAACAGACTGAGGAAAAGTTCTGTTCATGTGTGATTCTCTCTGTCATTGCCTAGTAACAAAGACAGAGAAACTGAAAATTATAAAAATCATGCTGGGGAGCCTCAGATATAAAAAAACCTATGTAAAATAAAAGCATTTACTATTGCTTATTTTTTTCTTTCAGCTGAACTTACTGAATTTTATTAGAAAAATAATGTCCAGCTCAAACCTTTGCATAATTTCAATTTCATGTTTCTATACATCACAATCCAGCTGGGACATTTTGCCTATAAATATTTTTGCCTGTATTTATTTTACAGTCATTCTATGAGCTGTACTGGGTGTTGTAAAAACCCTTACCAAACTATAATAAAAGCCAAATATGACTTGACAATGGTCATTAAGAACTAAGAAATGTAGCAGCTATATGCTTTTTCATGTCGATCCACATTTCTGGTCAGCTTCCCCAGACTTTCCCCAGTCCAAAGTAACCAATAGTATTTTAAATTAGACACTTGAACAACAGTGAGAGACATGCATTACAAGTGCTTTGACTTAATTTCTTACCCTTATTAAATGTTTCTCTGTAATGCCAATCTAATTTTTCTCCTTTGTCAAACCATTAAATTGATTTCTTTAGCTGAATTCCACAGCAGCATCTTCTGTGACAGTGAAGGATAAACTCCTTGATATATATCAGTTTTTTAGGTTAAAAAGTCCTAAGAATGATGGCTGAAATGTCAGGAAAGAAGAATAGGAGGAATAATTTATATAAGCATCATCCTACCTCTCTCCACTATTCTTACAAATATTCAAGATTTAAACTGATTTACAGTTAATTAACACAAGCAGAATTTTCTGTCTTTATAGCATTGTTTCTCTTATCCTGAAGTACCACTATTTAAATAAAATAGAAAATAATTTCTTATTTGATTAGGGTACCCACTGTTTTCTTCATATAGCTGAATTACAACCAATTGCCTTCTGTTGAAATTGCATTATTTCATTTCAATTGTTCAGCTACATTCTGAACATCAGCGCTAATCATTTCAGTGTAGCTTTTTATCCTTTTACTGCAGTAGTCGGCAGGTACAGCTAAAGAAATACCAAACGCTAATCATACATTTCTAAATTTATATCTAATAAAGTACATTTCAGGAAAAAAGAACTCATTCCAGCCAGCTGATGGCCTAAACAAGATGTTATAATATAAAAAAAGTCAAAGCTTTTCTATGTGGTTTATCTGCTGTGGCCTCTCCATGTCTCTTCATTACACTGTGTGTGTGAAAGTGTCTGTATCTGCAACTATTTTACACCTGACCAGAAATCAGAGATCAGTGTTTTAGAAACGGTGTCTTACACTGTTGCCTACTTTCAAGGTGATTCTGCTTTCTCTGCAAATGAAGAGCAGCTTTGTGATATTCTACTTGTCTACTTAAATGCAAAATTTGACAGACGAGCAAAGCATCATTAGATTTGTCAATAGCAGCAACAGTTTTGTGCTACGCTGTTGCTGGAGGCTTTGGGTTAGGGAACAGAAAAAAAACAGACGACACACTATTTGCATATAATGCAATTCATGCTTATAAAGGAAAAAAAAGTTCATTTTCTTCAACAATTGACTTTAAGCATTAATTGAATATTTTAAATACTGTTTCCGAAACTCAGACCACACTGAATATGTTTTTTCTCAATATTCAGAATTGAATTTTTTTTTCTGATGACGTTGAATTGGTTTGTTATCCCATGGTACAGGCTCAAAATATCTCCCTTCTTTCATTTACGCCTAAATTTAATTCTCATAGTCATTCATGAAATTGCAGATATAAGAGTAATATTTTTTACTTAAATAAAAATCATTAGAGTTCTACTTTTTACTTCATTTAAGACTAAATTTTATGTAAAAAAGTGACAGATGTGGCATCTCAATATATTGCTATCAGGAGACAGCAGTATCTGCATGATTATCAGAACTTACTTTAATTTTTAGCTTTCCTAGGGAATGTCGGAAGCCAAGAAACAAAGACACAGAATATAACACATTGACAGGTTATATGTAACTTTTAAGCAGACATTTATTTCCCAAGTTTTGTCATCCACTAAAAATTAAATGCAGCACTAGTTTCAGCTTAGGCAATGCTATGAAGTGAAGCCGAAAACCCCTGATAATTACTGAAGTATTCCACATTTACAGAATAATGGGGGGATTTGACTGGTTATGGGAGAGTAAATTTAATTTTTCTTCATGATATTTGCTCTAAGCCAACTATACAAGTTTGATATAAAATATGCTGTGTTCTTCTTAGTAAAGGATGCATAGAGAAGTACATGTATTCAAAGAAAAGAAAAACACCTAATCAAAAGACCTTCTGTAGGACCAAACCATCAGTCATCCTTAATAGGAAAGTCATATTAGACTACTTCAATGTTTGACTGATTATACCTAATCATTTGAGAAAAAGATTGTTTTTACCTCAGCATTAATGAAACCCAAGATTTGGGTAGCTAACTCCAAATCACAGAAACTACAGAATCAAAGCTGGAATGCCTTCATAAGCACATTTTCTCATTACTAAAGTTACTCAGGATTTTTTTTTTTTTTTTACCATAAAAAAAAGTTACAGAGTTTTTTGGATAATACAAATGGCAGACATGACTGAAACATGAAACTCAACTATTCAGACATCATGACATTTTAGGCCAATACCTCCAAGCCAGTATTCTCTGCAAACAACCAACTGCAGGAAACCAGTTGTTGCTCTAACACCAAAATACACTGTCCTTGGTACAGAAGTGTCAGAAAATATTTTCTAGTGAAGTTCTTCCAGTCCTTTGATGCTTCGAAGTACTTTAACTGGCAATTGCAAGCATCAGCAATATATTAAAAAAAATACTAATCCACTTTATTAAAACATATCTTCAAAAAGAAAATGATACGTTGTTCGCAAGCTGTCTCTCAAGATCTCACTGGCCTCCCTGGCTTCCCAGCGCACCACTGCTCATATCACTCATCACTCAACAACTTTGCTTCTGTAAACTTGAAATTAAGACCTCAGAATGGAACACTTCAATTTTATAAACAGAGAACAAGGTTAATTTACTTTAAAACTAAGCTTACAACACATTCCAAAAGAAATAACTGTTCTTCAAATAAAACAGAACTACTGCTGTAATTAGTTATTACTTTAAGCTTTACAAGATGAAGACTTGTATTTTACCTAAATGCCAAATTATTATTACAAACTTACTTGCCAAGGGAGAATAATTAGAGAATATGTATCTTGTGAATATATTTATATTTAAAATAATAAAGATGGTTATTCAAATCTAAGTGTGCTATTACAGAGAAAAGAAATTTGCAGTAATATACAGGTTGGTAGCATATAAAGCTCTATTATTCTTTCACTTAACTAGTATTCTGTAGGCTGAAATAGAAAACATATTAAAAATATTGTCTAAAACTAAGAAAATATTTTTAGTGTGTAACAGTAATACTAAATACCTTATTTTTAATCAAATCAGCTAAGATTAAATAAACCAAGGATGCATACAATCAACGTCTATCGGATAACGGATCGGCTTAATGCTTACTAGTGTAAAAAGGAAGACGATTACCCAATATGCTCCAACTTTCTGGTGGGTCTGGTCACAGTTGGTATGCGTCAAAGATTTCTCCATGTACGACATGGGTATAACTCTCGCCTACCTGTGCCAAAGTGAAGTCCATTCTCTCTTACCATCACAACAGTATATATCAGGGTACTTTACAATTCAACATGTCATTTTTTCAATATACAATAAAGATGTTACACAATACTAGACAGATACATCTAGTGGTTACCAGAGTCCTTTTTTCATGAGTAGCTTGTAAGCAGAAAAGATTTCCTTAGATACCTTCAGCATGCCTAAATTAAAAAAGGTTCAGTTCCTTCCATGAGTGAAGGCATAAAAAAATGTGCCTAATTATTAAAATAGTGTTTATACCAAGTTGACCTGCCACATTCCACTTTGGTGGGGAAGAAGAGGTCAGCATTTGCACTTTTTTCTGTCCCCTCACCCTTTCTTTCACAGTGCTTATAAATCAACCAACAACTCTAAAGCAAGCTGAATATTTTCTAAGGGCAGGGCTGTCTCCCACACTGCAGACATAACATTAGAAACCTCCACACACTCCAGGCCTAGTTTATAGATTATGTTCTTTAAGGTCCTGAGCTTTGTTGTCTTAATAGACAGCTTAGGCTTAGGCAGCTTCATCCAGCTCCACTGCACACCAACAGTCTGCTTTATGCAGTAGCACATCACATCATGAATGCTACAAACCCGCCAAAGCCCTGTGTCCCAGGAAATGATTTTTTTGGTGGTAGCTGCTGGAAAACAGAGGATGGGTAAAGTTTGCTGCTTGAGTGGTGGCAGCTTTTCTTTTCTCCCTCCCTGTTGTTTTAAAAGGAAAAAGTATGAGTCTGTAGGGGGTTCACAATTGCTTTTTGAGCTTGGCATAATGACAAAGGTTGGCAAGCCTCATTTCCAAATTCGAACTTGCTTTTCTCAAGGAAATGGATGATTTTCAGGTGACTGTACATTTAAAATTAAGATTTATTCAAAATAATCTTCCATCCTTTTACCAACATTGCCAGAGCTCAATGAAATCTCAGCAGTCAACGTCTATTGTTTTTTATTTGCAACCTATTTTATTAAGAAAACAACATACTTTCTAAAGTCTGAATGCCCATCCTTACGGTTTTGATTTGCTGAAAATGCCAGTTGTTTGGGTGAACTTGTTAGGACTATGCATTTACCTAGTATTTTAGGATAAAACAAATTGCTGATGAAGGTATTGTCTCTAAGCAAATATTATCTAAATGAAGGCAGGAGAGAGAAGCAATTAATAAAATTCACTCAAATATGAAACTCAAAACTTCCATTCTTCTTTACAATTTAAGAGCAGCTTACATTCTCATGCTTAAGTTATGTCCTTATATCCTTACAAAGAAGATTATACTGAAGCGTTATCTAGTTAATATTCTTTGAAGTATATGCAGCTATACATATATGCATCTTCAATAAATGGAAATTAAATTAGTGACATTTATGTTTTGGGACATGTTCATTAGAAATATGTCATTATAAGAGAAACCAACAAGAAGAACAATACACACATGCCCTGCCTACATGCATACAAAGCCTCACCGCCATGTTAATAATTAATTAATGGGAAAAAGGAATTAAATCAAGCGTACTGAAAATTCTCTCAGTTTGAATCCAACTATGATGACTGATAAGGAATACAATAATTTTTTGTCAATGACCACTATGATAGATTGAACCTCTGCAGCCTAGAATATGTTTTTTGTTGTTGTTTTTTGTTTTGTTTTTTTTTGGTTCTCCTGCACTTTCATCATGAATGAGCCAGTCTGATCATTGCCAATGTCATTATTAACTTAAGACATTGGGACTTCTCATTATAAGTAACTAGACAACATAATGGGCCTGAGGAAATCATAGAATGAAGAAGCTGTTTTAGAATCATAGAATCATAGTGGTTGGAAAAGACCTTTAAGAACATTGAGTCCTCTAAAGTTCTCTGGGCTCTAACCAGCCTCACATTCCAGCACAGAGAAACAATGACAATAACTAACAGACCCACAGGAATGGTTCTCAGTCCCTTCCCACACACTCAGACAGTACCTATGTATTGCTCTCTGGTCACCTTTCCCTGCTTCCACCTCTTGTATGCTTCTTTTTTATATTTGAGTTTTGTCAGGAACACCTTGTTCCTCCTTGCTACCTTTGCTTGAGTTCCTGCTTATTGGGATGGAGTAGTTGAGCTTGGAGATGATGATCTCTGAGTCAACACATTGTGCTTCTAGTACACTAAATGTCACTCACAGCCAGTCTGAAACTTTTTCATTAACTGCAGTTTAAAACATTTTCATGTAAGAGTACTCTAGAAACACTGTATTATATTTTATTTCTTGGTAATATCTCTTAATGACAGCAGTCAGCTAAACAGATTACGTGATTAGGCAAACAGGGTTTGTCCTGTTTTTCTATAGAGAATTAGAAGTTTTATCTTGTTTTACCAAAGACAAGAGGGTGAAAAGGGAGGGGAGGGAAGAAGGGAAATGGAAAAAGTGGAACTCCAACACACTGTAAACTAAAAACATTTCCAGAGCAGCCTCGCTGTTTTGAGTATCACTGCTTCCTTTTATCTTACTGAAACTACGAATGCACTGGCAGTGCCATGGTAAATCCCAACACAGCATGGAGCAGGGGACGTGTTCTCATCTGTGTATATGCATCATTTACTGTACTCTGTGCAAAGCATTACTGGCTGCCCTTCATTACTGCTAATGGAATCTCAAGGTCAACGACCAGTCATAAATGTCCATTCTAAATAAAATGTATTGAAGACACCCTGCCCAATGTCTTTTACACAGGTTTCTGGTGAGACTAGGAGTGTCAAAAACCCAGTTGACCTTTCAAGATAAAAAATGTTATCAACTGCATGGATTTAGATTTTAATCCGTTTCAATTAAGTGTAGCTACTGAGGTTATATATTTCCTGTGGGCTATTCACAGTTTGTGACATGTTTTATCAATATTCATTTTCTCTCTCCCACATTCGTAGTACTTCTCCCACGTGGTGGTCTCCTATCATGCATATGTATGAAGTCTCTGGTGGGTGTACTGGTATTATAACACTGCTGTAGCACTCTTTGGCATTTTGTTATTAAAAAAATATATCTTTTGTATGTTTAGTTTGCACATCTCTTCTTTCTCATACAGAACAGCTGTAAGTCATTAAGAATAACCTCACAATCCTCATTGGGCAGAATTAATAACAGATTTGGATTCATAGATAGAAAAGAAAAAGACAACAATCTGACAGAGAAAGTAAAAAAATCAATCAAACAATAAAAAACCCCACAAACAAACAAAAATATTTTTATCCCCCTCCTTAACTCTTCTGCTCAGAAAGCTGCTGCACTGGATACTCTTAAGCATCAGCAGTGATACAGCAATGTGTCCTCTGTGCTAAGCAACATGGAAACTCATCCCAAGGTTCTAGCAAGCATTGAATTTGATGACATTCAAAATGTTCTGCTGTCTCAAATATATTGTAATTTTTTTTTTTTTTCTATCAGAGAGGAACTAGTTTTCTGGAAGAGGGTAAAGAAGGAAGAACTGATTAAAGCTACAGGTTGCCGGAACAGAACTATACGTTGGTTTTCTCCACTTCACTGAAAATTAAATAATATGAAAATAAATTTTTGTACCAAATATTAAGTGATACTGAGTAGCTATCAGATCTTCCCTTCAAAAGGAAGGGCCTTTTAATAACAAGTTGGTTTTAAATTCAAAGGAGGGAAACAGAGAAATGGGAAAGCATGAGACAATGGATTCTCTGATGGAGCACCTTGAGGCCATTACAGCAGACACCAGTTCAAGAACAAATGAAGAGACATCTTACCAATGCCAGAACACAAGATTAGAAAAAAACACAGGTTTACCAAAATAAACAAAAACCAAACAGCAAACAAAAACCAACCAAAAAAGAGGCATGTCCCAAAATTACATGGGAATAAAACCAATGTTATCTGCTCTTCTGATGGGATGGTCAGCCATATGCTGACATATTACTTTCTGTATTTATAAAAAGGGCAGATTACATATGTAATACTTTCTATGCTCTAGCCATAGGATAATGGTACCTCTATCATAGTTCTTTTTGCCCATTTGAGGCCCAACAGTAACCTGCTAGCAGAGGTCACAACACAGGGTACGAGAATGCCTTGAACAGTGATACTAGCTGACGACATAGAAGAGGAAAGCTGTAAATGGACATTGAATTAAATACAAACCAGAATTGTTCCTGAACACTCCTCTGTCAAATTCCAGCCCTTCACACATGCTTTAACAACACAAAATAACCTTTTTTCTAGTAATTATCTTCACTAATACTTATTTACCCCAAGGTCAGTTACTGAAGAGAGAATAATGAAGGTCCAGTTCCAGAACACATATCAACTGGGAATTAGAGGCCCTAGCACTTTTGTGATACGCAGCCTTTAATCATAAGTATAAATACTTAATTACTTATAACACTAGTCACTTCTGCATGAACATACTATATTCCTCTACATTGCATTCAGAAGTCTGACCAGTTTGGGTGATACTTAGAACATCAGAAATTGTGTAAAGATTTATAACTTCCTCTAGAACGTAAGATATAGCACAGGGATTTACAGCTTTTTCCAAATAAGATGAACTGCTTTATTTACACTGCAGATCTGCAAAGTTCTTTTTAGTTTTTTTTTTTTTTTTTTTTTTTTTCTTCAGTGTAGGAGAGAAACTTCTTTTGACAGCAGAATGTACTGGAAGATGTAAAAATAGTGCATTTTAAAATGTTTTGAAATGTTGTTAAGCATTTCATACATTGGATGGGAACAGGTTAGCAGGAGAACACAGAAATGTTTCCATTTGGCTAAGTAATTTTTACAGAGCAAGAACTACTGTTATACTGTATATGTACCAGTCTGCTTTGACCATAAGGGTTAATTTTATAGGGATTTGTTCAAGCATATTGTTTGTTTCAAATGAGCTACATTAGCCAGATGCCAAGCTGATACAATAAACAGCCTTGCCAAATCTAATGAATTAAGAAAAAGAGAACCACGTGAAGAAATTTTCACATGAAATCAGGTAATGACAGGAAAGAAAAATTAAGATATATTAAAATAAGTAAAGAGAGATTCTAAACATGAGGACTGATGTATTGCTGCCTTTATCATACCCATGCATTTTACTTGAGCAAGTAAAAAATTACTTATTTTAACATGAAAGCACTGGGACTTTAAATAAATCCATACACCAGTAATATTCCAGACAAAGGATTCATTTTCTGTTGGGTGTTCAGAATAAATGACAAGATTAATTAAACTTTTATCGTACTGTTTCTTAGAACAAAAATTTTGCATTTAACTACATTGCTGTGTGGTTAATGCTTGCATCAAACAGGCCTACAGAGGCTTCTTGAGTACAGGCAAGAAAAGAGAAGAAAAGGAATGCCTGGGCTCATTACAGATGCTAATGCAGTTTAATGACCTTTTTTTTTTTTAAAACAAGGTAAAAGTGATGCAGGAGTCCAACTGTGTTGCTAACAGAAGGTAAACGAACCGCAAAACGATCGGAGTGTTGTGATGTGCATTATTAACTCAGTACAAAATAAGCCTCTATCAAGAAAAGTATTAACAGTTCAGAAAAACTCACTACTTTTTCAGCTTCCCCTATCTGAAATTATTTGTATTTTCAATCTCTTTTCATACAGATTAGTTAGTAGTTGGATAAGTGCCTGCATGAAAATAGCCAGTGAAACAATATATACTGTATATATTGCAAGGAACAATATAAATATTTTCAAACACTGACTGCAGAGCTGTGCTTCTCTTTACATGAAGTGAGGTGGCTCTGCGGAATGTTACACTGATGTATCCTACTACCTTGGGTTGATCCAGTATGAGCTTTCTTCACTCAACAGCCCTGTTGCCAGTGTAGAAAAACTAAATGGGACCATTATTACCCCCACAGTAACCAATGCTTAGAATGAAATGCTCAGCAGTAGGATAAATGATATCATTAACATATAACTTCCTCCTGCCTTACAAGATGCAAGCAGATTTTAAACTGCCCCAAAATCAACAAAACTCAGTAATATGATCCCCCCACTGTATGTTACACCATTATTAGATGGTGACAAGATTATTAAAATTCAGGTCAGGATTGGATCAGCTCAGTAGCACCAGCTCTTCCATGTCTTCCCTCTCTACCTATAACATATATGTGTATGTGAGCGTACAAAAACATACTAACTATGAGATTATATATAAAAATTTTCTATATATCAAATGCTATCACTAAAACACAGACCACATTTGATTAACTAGTTGCATAAGCTCTAAAATACACATATAACATTTAAAATGAAGGTGGAACAGCTGCATTTCAGGAATGAGCAATCATTATTTTGAAAATCTAAGAGTCCATTAATAACTTTGCAGGTCAGCCTGAAGATGCTGTGAAAGTTCAAATTATTACTATCATCACAGAATAATTTTTTAAATCCATAATAATCACATCTTATTATTGTAAAATTTCAGAGTAGACATGTCCATCTGACAAAGCTTTGCTATAGTGGAACCACAGGGCTATTCAGAATTTTAATTCCTCTACTATCCCTTTGTAATCAGGTCTCATGCACAGGCATCATTCAGGCTTTTGCAGACTTCATTTGGATTTATGATACTAAGCAAAAAAAAATAATATGGACTGGAAGGATATCTACAACTGTAGTGGGACAAAAATGTAGAACAGTTTGCCTCAGGTACTGTCCAACTACACACAAAACCCCAAAAGCTTCTAAAATGTGTACGTATTTTGGAACATGCAAACTTAGAAATCAGCTAAAAGATATTTGCCAGAATGATGCTTCTTTTTCACAGAGGGGCTGATCTCCCAGCCTTTGACATGCCCATAAAAGCCCTATGAAGTTAAGCAGTGGTTGTGCAGTGCTGTACTTTGAACAATCCCTTCTCTGTATTTAAGTGAACCTAAAAATTCTATCTTGTGGAAAACACGTAGTTCACACCTCAGCATTAACCACTTGGTGTCTTTTTTAAGAATTGTTTTAAAAGCTATAAGAAAGCCTGTACAAAGTTTCTCTGTTAAAGATTACATAACTTAGCAACAGAAATGGCTTCGTCCTACCTAACAGCACAGTATAGATTTATATTTCTTATAGGTTTATAAAACTCATTTGAAAATTCCCATGGAGTTACTCTTTTCAGTCCTAGCAAATCCATATCACAAATGTCAGCCAACAGTCCTACTGTAAAATGTCACCTGGTTTTCTCCAGGGGAGGCAGCCAAGTTACCAATACCCTGTGCCAAAGTCATTGCACTGACATACCTCCTTAATCTGCAGCACCACAACACTGATAAAGAATTATATCATTCGTGGTTTTGATATTAGATGGAAGATAATAAAAAGTAAATTTCAGCACGCAAAAGGAAAAAATATATCTTCCCAAGGAGTAGATGACGTATAAATTCAATACAGTAATAAAGAGTACTTGTGTAGCAAGCAGGCAAATCCCTAGTAAATGTAACAAATGAATCCTGACACAAGTCCATTTAATATACTCTCTCACGTATCTCTCTATGCATGTTCTTTCCACTAAAACTCCATTATGCTGATCTACTTTAACATTACCTTGTACTGAAACTACTGTCCTCAGCTCTGCTTTCCACACAGTTTTAGTAAGTGGGCATTTAGCTCATCTGCCTCTTTGCTACTAAGGAATAAAACAGAAAACATTTTTAAAAGGTGATTCTAGAAATATTAAGGTTTAAGCATAATCAAAACTGTACCCTTTAGTGTCTGAGAACACTGCCTGGGGATGTCGTGAAGGAAAATACAGACACACCTTGTAGACTAAAGATGTGTGAGAAAATATACAAACCTGTTTTGGAAAATGAAGGGGTAAAGTTCCTAAAACAAATGTCCATTCTTCCTCCATAAACCATATAAGTATTATGTAGAAGCTACATTACACAGAAGTCTGCTGAAGCAGAAACTGCTGCCTTGCAAAAATCATGATCTTTACCCACACCAACATCCTTTGCCCTAGAACCCTCTGCTCACAGAAAACCTGAAGAAGCTACTGAATGCAAATGAGATGAATAGAACAAAATGACCTCAAGTTCAAATTCTATAAAATACCTCTAGCTACATTTTTACAAGCTCTTCTTAGAGATATGTTTAATTAAAATAAAAGCATGATATATGTCACTGTGCAAAGCCATTCTAATAACCAGAGTAGCTAAGAAATAATGACATAAAAGTTCCCCTTCAGAGAGTTATTTTAGAAAGGCACACAGATTACCGCATCTGCAGCTTGTGGCTAATTTATCATGTGCCTACTAATTTTTCCAATGCTTAAAGCATGTTTCAGAAAGAGTTTATGGAAAAAGAAAGACAGCTTTTTCCTAATCTCTGCTTCGTGGGGAGACAGAAAAAGGTATTATTAATTATATCTTTTTGTTCTGAGGCAATTTTAAAAGGAGAATCAGTACTTGAGCCTGCTGGACCTTAACTGATGTTCAATATGCTTTTAGTTATAAAATACACATTTCTTATTTGCTTGTTCTGAGTTTGCCAGGGTACTCTTGACATGAAAACCTATTTATTTTCTAAAGAAGGTGTGTTTGCAGAGAGGCAGTATATACCAGTATCTGCTCCTTACGCAAAGGCTGTGACAAATGCAAAGCACATGGGAAAATGGAAGGATCCTAAGCCTCCTTGTGGTGACAGCAAAGTACTTCATGCTCAGATCCTAAACAAGACACCTTTCTTTAATCTTTTTTATTGAGGAGAAAATGGAAGAAGTGGATTATATCATCTATGTAAACCCTTACATAGATACTATCTATATAGATAGAAAGTTGAAAACCAAATCATTTTTATCTAAATCCTTCAACTTCATACTGCTTTGGGATGGTAAGCTGGTTGGTAGGATGGAAATGGAGCAGAGCCACAGTCAATATAAACCAGCAGGTTTTCCTCCAGCAGAGTTTGCAGGCCATGGGGCTCCTCCGCATCTTCTTCCCCTGCAGTGTATTTTCAAATCCTGCCCTTTCCATATTTTGCATTCAGTGGAGAGGAGAGTTTATTCTTTGCTGCTCCCTATGCTATCTGGTTATTCAAGCCTCCTTATCTTCAGCCTGCCTTCAGGAAATCAGACTGCAAATAACAAGCCCTTCACAAACACCAAAGAAGAATTGCTTTACGAGACTATTATGGATTGCCAACTATTAGACATAGTTTTCCAACCAGGGGTGGCCCCTGACCCTCACAGCCCTGGCCACACAACAACCTTGCAGGGCTGTCACCACCTCCTGGCAGTAACTAATGTGCTGAAGTCACAGCTGGAGTTCACAGGTTTAAGCAGCCTCTTTGCACAACATAATGATGTCCCAGAGTAACTGTAGTGATGCATTTTTTAGAGCAATGCCTTTTATTTCTATGAAAGATCACTGCAAAGGCATAGGTCTGAATAACTCCCAGTGAAATTTAACAAACACAGAGGAACTAATTAATAGCATACACAACGCAACCTACTGCCAACCTCAGAATTAAGAACCTTTCCTTTGTGGTTTGTCAAAATTTCCAACTTGCTTTATGACAACTCTGATCTCCATAAATTTGCCACAAGCACTGCACCTAGTTATGAGACAGGTAAGCAGATGCTTTTCTGCAGTGATTACTGTTGTGGTGAAGACAGACACAGGGTGAGGTTTGTTTTTTCAACAGCAGCTGTGCTGCTCCCTGTTGCTGTCCCATCAGAGATTGCTGCCCCTACTGGAATACCAACAGGGTGGCTGGGGTAAGCCCTCCCAGATCTGCGCCTACTGAAATGAGCCAAGTTAGCACTGCTGTTACTCATACAGGTTAAGTTAATGTTGCTGAATCAAGCGATAGACAAATTTAATGAGCAGCTTAACCAGTGGGCCCAAACACACCCTAATGGGCATCTGGAAACAGACTTTGAGGTGAAGACTAAGCAAGGGGCATAAAATTGCTACAAAATTAGGACTTATCTTTTTACAGAAATCTTAGGAGATCAGCAGTAGTTATATAGCTGGTGGTTGTCTGAACACAGAAGGACCATTCTTGAAACTGGCAAGCCAAACTTCCCACTCCTCATCAAGGCCACAAAGCAATAAAAATATCTAGAGGAGGACTTCTTAGAAAAACAATCTTTCATGGCAGGAGATACAGATGAACTTTGACTAGCAGCATGTTATGACATTCTTAGGCCAAAACATGACCTCAACACATTCTTCTGTCTAAAAATAGCACTGAAAGGTGAAGAAACAGACAGGTGTAAAGGGAACATTAAAATATTACCAAGTAAACTTGTGTTCCTTACACAAGTCTTACAAGTTCCTTACTCTTAAGTCAGATGCTCCAGTCTGTCATCTTCATGGCCCTTTGCTGGACTCTCTCCAGTATGTCCATGTCTCTCTTGTAGAGGGTCACCCAGAACTGGACCCAGCACTGGGTCCAGTATCACACCAGTCTTTGCATCATCTGCAAGCTTGCTGAGGGTGCACTCTGTCCTACCTTCCAGGTCATTAATGGAGATGTTAAACAGTACTGGATCCAGTAATAACCTCTGAGGTATCACTACAGGCTGACCACTACCAGACAAATATTATGCTGCTGGTCACAACCCTTTGAGAGCCTGGCGGTTCAGCCAGTTTTCAAGCACCTCACTGTTCAGTTATCTGGTTTTGTCTGTGAGGGTGTTACAGGTAGGAATGTTATTTAATTTTCCTATGCTAGGATCTGTGAATTTGGTGCAAAGTTTCTTAAGCCACGATAAGAGCAAGGACCAGCCCTCTGAGCCACCACTGAACATGGACATGTGTTTTTAAATGGAACCAGAGGTTCCAGTTCCTCCCAGCAACTAAAGACCAAGATATCTTCGCTGTGCTCTAATCATACATGTTTCCTGCATGTATGGATGTTCACATAGGCGTCCAACTCCACAGATCAAGAAAGCAACAGAGTGTTGGTGCTCAAAAAAAATTCTGTCTCATGTTCTGTCAGTGACCCTGCTATTCTTTGGGAATCCCCTTCTTTAAAAGCCAGATAAATTTCAGACACAATTTTCTAGTTTGTATGGCCTTAGGAAACATACTTTCTTAAAACCTCAAGCACAATGCACCATAGTACACAAGCACAGTACGTGTATGGCACCTGTGCTACTGACCTTGCTCAAGTCTATACTTCAATAAACATGTGCTGTAATTCAGAGATACCGATGTGTATTCCAGGCAACATTCCAAGTCAGATTTTTCATTTGAGTAAAAATTTGTCTTAGTAATTAGAAAAGTTTTTCTTCCACCACTTCTGGTGGAGGCAAGTCTCAACCTTAATCCCCAACTATGCCCTTGTCTCTACCAAAAAGACTTTGAAAAGTCACTCACCTTCTTTAAAATTATTAATAAAAAGTATATATCCTATATATAATATACATTTATACATCAATAAAAATTATGTAATGGCTAGGTTACATTAATTAACTGAAAACAATAATGTCTTCAAAGGTGCCAAGTATTCCTAAGGAAATGGAGGCTTCTAATACAGGTTCTCTGATACTGTTGGTCTTAAAGCCTAAAGCGTAACTGACATAAATAGCATGTAATTAAAACCTATAGTATCATAAAGCTGTTACATGAAGGAACCCACTCCATTAACTGTCTTTAGCACCCTTAAGTCATAACCCATAATTCCTGGTCTGATACAACAATTTGACTATGTACAGTTCTTGTCTTGCAGGAAGACTAGAATCCGTCCTTAGAGGTACTCTGTCATCAGGCAAAACACATGTATTGGACAGGATGCAGAGACCACTCCAGCAGAGTTGTTTTTAAGCACTTTCCATGCTCAGTGATATCTGGGAGGATCCAAGAACCCATAGAATAAAATTTTGAGAGCTAACATGCACTGAGCAATGTGTGTAGACATTATTAGAAATTAAGATACACAAAAGATTTTTCATGATTAAAAGAATGCTTTCTTTCCCTCTCACATTTTGACAAATGAGGATCATTAGCTAGCAAGAAATCAATAGAAACCTCTGTTGTTACAATTACTTTCTTTGCTCCCAGGGGTAAAACAGCTTCACACAGCACATCTCAAATATAGCAGTCAGTTTTCCATCCCCCAATATCTAAATGTAATGCTATTTCAAAGATCACCTGTGACCTTATTTATAACCAGCCCATGGCTTTTTATTGTTATTGATAACACTGGAGTAAAAAGAAATGAATGACAAAGGCTGGTTACAAATTCCAGTTGCACACCACCTTTCTTGTCTTCTCCTTTCGTATTTACTCTCCATGTCTCCCCTTTCAAACAGGAGCAAGCACTCTTTCAGCCAAAGGAGAAGGAAGATGAAGCTTTACACTCTTCCCTTCAGTAAGACAGCTTGTAAAGTAGCCCACTAGCATCATTTTATTTTGTTTGAGTGGGTTCAAAACCTGCCTTTCCCTGTCCAAAGATGGAGTCATTAACACCAAACTAGTGGCTATGCTGGGGAGAGCAGTCTCTTCTAGTCTCCGTCTTGAAGTTGTGCCATTGACAGAAACAAAAATAAACTTCTCAGAAAGACAGAATCAGAAAAAAGCAGGATTAGAGAGCAGAAGTTAAGAGTTGCCTGAAGGAAGGAAAAACTGAGTTGCCAATCCTTGCTGTAAAACTACATACTTCATCCAGTGACATACATGCAAAAATAAAACATGAAATGATCTCTTGGAGCAGAGAGTAGAAGCTGGTGGTTTCACAGGCACTGGATTTAGCCCTCATCTCCCCACTATCAGTATAATGATTTCATACAGCTGACTTTCAAGATGAATTGTTTCTGATTCATGCCTGTATGAAGTCAGAGTAAACCACTTAATTAGATTAACTGATCTAATAAGCAAGGAGCTGCACAAAGATCTTAAAGGTCCACTCTTCCTCCCTAGGGCCATCCTTCACACACGTATCCAAAGGGAATTTTTACCATAATGACAAATTTTACCAAAGATGCATCGAAATCACCTCAGCAATAACCCCTCTAGAGGTACTTTAGCATCAGTATTCAGGGTTAAAAAGTAAAAACCCCAGCCAATTACATGTATTAAAACATCAGATGTATTTCACTGTAGGTGAAGTACATAGTTCATTCCTTTAAATTAAAACAAAAGACATTTCCTTCCCCTCCTTTGCCTGTTCCCTCTCCCTTTTAAAGGGTAGGATAGGGCATGCTGCTTTTTCCTTAAGAAGCACACCAGATTTCCTGTCTTAAACACACTCTATAATTAACAACCAGCAAATAATGAGTACCCAGGATATACAAGTCTATTAGAGTGCTGGCAGTGCTAAAGACTCGTGCTGTTTCACTGTGGGCTCCACTTGAAGAGGTGATTTATGGAAGACATTTTTTCATTAAGTAACAGCAAATGGTTTCCACCCTCACAGTACCCAGCAATCTTCTGGGAACAGAACAGTGATATTGAGTCCTTTTCTAGAGAGGAACATTTCAAGGACTTTGACTAGAAGATAAAATTACAATCATTTACTCAAGGTCAGGAAAAAATAAGGGCAAATACAACCAGAGGTTAAGCATAAGGTGCTTGATTGCATAAAATCTATCAGTTACAGAAATAATACAGTGGCTTTAAAAACTACCAAGGGCTCTAACTATACCCTTGCAGAAATAAAAAGAGGGCCAGATAGTCACCAGGTGTCTCAAATTATCGTGACTATTCTACTTCTACAGTCATTATTACCCCTAAACAGCTAAGCTCTTCTTTCCCTTAAATACTCTAAATACTTATACCTTGAGTGAATCATATAGAAAGCTCTACAATAAAGTGGCAAAGCTTTGAGTATGGCCTGTATGCCAGATAATACCACAATAATACTGGTACCTAATCATTTCAATTACCAACTTCCTACTCCCCTAGAAGTAACTCTACAGAAAAACAAAATATAATTACATCAGCACTCCTGCTATTGCACATCTACTTTCTCTGCAATTCTGCAGTGCTATTTACTACCAGGCTGTACCTACTAATAGGGATTTCTCTGGTGTACATGCAAAAATCAAAATATCAGAATTATAAAACCTTGCCTTCCTAGGCATTTAATTTAAGGCATTCAAATATTGTAGTAATACTAAAATAAACTTTATGACATTCAAGGGAATTATTCTTCACATAACATGGACACAGATGCTGAATTATCAGTGACAGCACACCAAACCACTAGCAGAGGTAAGAAAAGTACATAGGAGTCTTGGCTCCCAAAGATCCAACACCAATTTTTTTCAAATGTTTTCTCCCTTTTGCATTAATTAAAAAATATTGCCTACATCGAAAGAGCTCAGTTCAGGAGTCCAAATAAGTACGTACAGCTACTAACAGCTTAATTTTCCGAGTTGCCAAGAACAGATTTTGCTGTGACCTGGTCCCACAAGACACAAATACCAGGAATAAACACCTCCATATATTAAATTCATTTAATAATCCCTTTGTGGCATAATACAAATTTTTCTTATGAATCAATACAGTCTTACAATAAAGTGTGACAACAGGACAGAAAATCTCCAGTCTCAATGTAATTCAAGGAGTAAGCTGAACACTGGAAAAATAATTTATTTCAAAGACATACTTGAAAGAATCTCCCTCCCTACAACACCACTGTACCATGGCAAAGAGGAAACTGAAAACAGTGTGCAGGTGACATCAACATACAGAAGTACAGTTACATGGTTGTTCTTTGACCAAGGACATGCACTTCTGCAGCACTTGCTGGAAACACAAAGATACAGATTCATCCCACTCCTGAAAGCACCGCAAATTGTAAAGCACCATTGTAGCAATCTGTATTATACGCACACAATTTTCTCTCAACATACGTAACAGTTGGCTATGTGCTTATTTTTCCATTTAAATTGACTTTGTAATAGCTTGAACATGAGAGGAAAGTGAGTACAGAGCCCAACAATTTGTTCAGTCATCATCACTTCACTTTACTACTTCTATTAATTTCTTGCCTTCAGTACCTCATATAATAGAGAAGATTTTGTAAAAACTACAGCTCCAGTCTGGAACAAAAGCTGTTTTCTCAGAGTTCAAAAGAGTATGAATACTTAGTTATAATAAAAGAGAGGCTCTGCTTTCTGAGCTTGGAGAAGAGGCTGAAATGGGAGGCGTTCCATATCTATGCTCACTTTTAGGGATGACAAGCAGTTCCCCAGGGGCTCTCTGAGACACATGTCAGGCAGATCTGCTCACGTGGGCCATGCCTCGGGGTTGCCTGGGAGATACAATGAATATGATGAATATATGCATTTGGTGGATGTTCTGATCCCAGGAGCTCTTTGACAATTTCTACACACTGAGCATCACCTCCTGCCTCCCGGATACTATAACATAATCCCTGGAGCAGAGAAGCACTCTGCCTGTCACTGCTGTAGCTGGGATTTGCTGCTGAAATCCAACAGGCCCAAATCATACAAAACACTTAGATGGTTATTATAAATCTTACATGGCAAAACATGCTTTCCATAATGTATCTGTGACAATACTCCCAAACTCTTCAGTGAGAATCTTAATCTGTCTCTTTCAAAACCACAAAAACTGCTCTTGTGCTCTATAGGAAAAAAGGATTGCATTTGTTGTTGTCTTCTGCTCATTTTCCCACTTGGAAAGAACCATATTTTCAAAAATCCAATGGATTTTTGAACCCTACAGGAGCCAGAAGATGTGCTAGCTACTGCTTTTATTCAACATGAAAGCCATGAGCCCCGTCACCTATACAGCATGCTACGATGTGCCATGCACACAGGTCACTTCCAATGAGGAGCATCAACAGATAAAATCACACTATCGCAATTTTAACATCAGCATTGATGTACATATACAGTTTACGCACAATGTTTCAAAAATAAAATGTTTCATAAATAACTCCTCACTTATCGACTAAAACTTTTGTCATCTCTCCAACTCATGACATTTTCTAGAAATTTAATGTCACAACCTGTCCTTTTCCATGCATAGCAAGGGATACACTTTAGCTAACAAGCAATGAATAAAACTTCCACCTGCCCAAACTCCTGCTCTCCTTACTACAAAATGTTCATGTTAAGAGGCATTTGATAGTTTGCTAAAGAGAAAAAAAAATATTTGTAAAGATATAAAAACTGCCCTGCAAAACAATCAGTTTGCAAGAGCAAATCTTTCTCTTTTAATACAATCATTAGTTTGAATGAATTACTTCACGGTAATTTCTTTTAGCTGAAACAGTCTTTGCTGCTCAAAAAAATCTCTCAAAAAGAAGCAAAAGATTAGCTAGTACAACCACACACATTTATTTCATAACAATCCAACCAGTACTCTCAATAGTCCTTAAACTGGACAATTGCAGATACAAGCAAGAGTTCAGAATCTGAACTCCTTGTGTTACTCAGGATTTAATTACTTTATGATATTTAAAGCTGAAGTGTAGATTAAAGTAAAAGCACTGATGCTTAGCAGTCCTTTATTGTAGTGCTGTCCTTGGGTTTTAAAAAGAAAGGATTTTGAGAATTCACTTTTAGTCTAAGTTTTCAAATACCCAGGAAGCCTGGATTTCATCCTATCAGAAGAGTCTGCAATACTCATTTTACTTAGATAAACAGGAGATCCCTGCTCACAAAAGGCAATGCCTTTCAAGATGAAGACTTCCATTTATACTGTTACTGTAGTATCAACACTATTCGTATTATTTAGTATAAATTATATAATTAGCAGCCAAGTTAATAAGTGCTATTTGTTAGTCTAATTATTAAAAAATGTAGATTAACTCAAGTCTGGTGGAAAGTGTATTTCCATGGAGTTCCAATAAATAGTCTGTCTTCCCAACAACCCCAGCTTAACAGATTTTCCCAATGTTTAGCAATATTGCAAAGCGTATAAGAGAATGCAAAACATAATTTTACAACTGCCACATAATTCTTCAGCATGATGACTCCTTTCCACTCAACTTGATTCTGTCTAAAGTGAAAGATGAAAAGAGCAAAACCATCCATTATTGCAGGTCTGGTTCAGCATCTCTATAATTTTAAGTACTTTTATGCGACACAAGTGCATATAGGGAAAAAGTTGGATTTGTTTTCACTTATGCTGATACATAAACATCTAAGGTCTTTTCCTTACTATTACTCCTGGGACAAAGAAAACTAGGAGTTTGGGATGTATCTTTAGCGAGTGTTACTTGACAAGAAATCACTAAACTACACTTGAATATCCACCTAGGATGGAGCAGTCGTTCCAAGCAGAATGACTGCAGGTCATTTCATAGCAAGGCACTTTCCTTGGTGGTAGGAGATGTGTTTTAGAACTTGCTCAGTCAAAGGCAGGTCTGATGCGCATATCCCACTCCCTGCATTACTGCCCTGGCCACTTGACTTTTACTTAAAAGGAAGAACTAGTCTGAAAAATCCTG